>NC_041345.1:943058-952017 GCF_004354835.1 Perca flavescens | reverse complement strand
GGACAGTTGGGTTTAGGTAAAGAAGAACAGGACAGTTGGGTTTAGGGACAAGGTTTAGGTAAAGAACAGGACAGTTGGGTTTAGGTAAAGAAGAACAGGACAGTTGGGTTTAGGTAAAGAAGAACAGGACAGTTGGGTTTAGGTAAAGAAGAACGGGACAGTTGGGTTTTAGATAAAGAAGAACAGGACAGTTGGGTTTTAAAGTAAAGAAGAACAGGACAGTTGGGTTTAGATAAAGAAGAACAGGACAGTTGGGTTTAGGTAAAGAAAAACGGGACAGTTAGGTTTAGGTAAAGAAGAACAGGACAGTTGGGTTTAGGTAAAAGAAGAACAGGACAGTTGGGTTTAGATAAAGAAGAACAGGACAGTTGGGTTTAGGTAAAGAAGAGCAGGACAGTTGGGTTTAGGTAAAGAAGAACAGGACAGTTGGGTTTAGATAAAGAAGAACAGGGACAGTTGGGTTTAGGTTAAAGAAGAACAGGACAGTTGGGTTTAGGTAAAGAAAAACGGGACAGTTGGGTTTAGGTAAAGAAAAACAGGACAGTTGGGTTTAGGTAAAGAAAACAGGACAGTTGGGTTTAGATAAAGAAGAACAGGACAGTTGGGTTTAGGTAAAGAAGAACAGGACAGTTGGGTTTAGATAAAGAAGAACAGGACAGTTGGGTTTAGGTAAAAAGAAGAACAGGACAGTTGGGTTTAGGTAAAAAGAAAAACAGGACAGTTGGGGGTTTACAGGACAGTTGGGTAAAGAAGAACAGGACAGTTGGGTTTAGGTAAAGAAGAACAGGACAGTTGGGTTTAGATAAAGAAGAAAGGACAGTTGGGTTTAGGTAAAAGAAGAAACGGGACAGTTGGGTTTAGGTAAAGAAGAACAGGACAGTTGGGTTTTAGATAAAGAAGAACAGGACAGTTGGGTTTAGGTAAAGAAAAACAGGACAGTTGGGTTTAGATAAAGAAGAACAGGACAGTTGGGTTTAGGTAAAGAAGAGGACAGGACAGTTGGGTTGGGATAAAGAAAGAAACAGGACAGTTGGGTTTAGGTAAAGAAGAACAGGACAGTTGGGTTTAGGTAAAGAAAAAACAGGACAGTTGGGTTTAGAGTAAAGAAGAACAGGACAGTTGGGTTTAGGTAAAGAAGAACAGGACAGTTGGGTTTAGGTAAAGAAGAACAGGACAGTTGGGTTTAGGTAAAGAAGAAACAGGACAGTTGGGTTTAGGTAAAGAAAGAACAGGACAGTTGGGTTTAGGTAAAGACAGTTGGGTTTAAGTAAAGAAGAACAGGACAGTTGGGTTTAGTAAAGAAAAGAACGGGACAGTTGGGTTTTAATAAAGAAGAACGGGACAGTTGGGTTTAGGTAAAGAAGAAACAGGACAGTTGGGTTTAGGTAAAGAAGAACAGGACAGTTGGGTTTAGGTAAAGAAGAACAGGACAGTTGGGTTTAGGTAAAGAAGAACAGGACAGTTGGGTTTAGATAAAGAAGAACAGGACAGTTGGGTTTAGATAATAAAGAAAAACAGGACAGTTGGGTTTAGGTAAAGAAGAACAGGACAGTTGGGTTTAGGTAAAGAAGAACAGGACAGTTGGGTTTAGGTAAAGAAGAACAGGACAGTTGGGTTTAGATAAAGAAAAACAGGACAGTTGGGTTTAGGTAAAGAAGAACAGGACAGTTGGGTTTAGGTAAAGAAAAACAGGACAGTTGGGTTTAGGTAAAGAAAAACAGGACAGTTGGGTTTAGATAAAAAGAAGAAGGACAGGACAGTTTAGGTTTAGAAGAAGGACAGTTGGGTTTAGGTAAAAGAACAGGACAGTTGGGTTTAGATAAAAAAAGAACAGGACAGTTGGGTTTTAGGTAAAGAAGAACAGGACAGTTGGGTTTAGTAAAAAGAACAGGACACAGGACAGTTGGGTTTAGGTAAAGAAGAACAGGACAGTTGGGTTTAGGTAAAAAGAAAAAGGACAGTTGGGTTTAGGTAAAGAAGAACAGGACAGTTGGGTTTAGGTAAAGAAGAACAGGACAGTTGGGTTTAGGTAAAGAAGAACAGGACAGTTGGGTTTAGATAAAGAAGAACAGGACAGTTGGGTTTAGATAAAGAAGAACAGGACAGTTGGGTTTAGGTAAAAGAAGAACAGGACAGTTGGGTTTAGGTAAAGAAGAACAGGACAGTTGGGTTTAGGTAAAGAAGAACAGGACAGTTGGGTTTAGGTAAAAGAAGAACGGGACAGTTGGGTTTAGGAAAAAAGGACAGTTAGGTTTAGGACAGCAGGACAGGTTTAGGTAAAGAAGAACAGGACAGTTGGGTTTAGGTAAAGAAGAACAGGACAGTTGGGTTTAGATAAAGAAGAACAGGACAGTTGGGTTTAGGTAAAAGAAGAACAGGACAGTTAGGTTTAAGAAAAAAAAGAAGAACAGGACAGTTGGGTTTAGATAAAGAAGAACAGGACAGTTGGGTTTAGATAAAGAAGAACAGGACAGTTGGGTTTAGGATAAAAAAAACAGGACAGTTGGGTTTAGATAAAAGAAGAACAGGACAGTTGGGTTTAGATAAAGAAGAACAGGACAGTTGGGTTTAGGTAAAGAAGAACAGGACAGTTGGGTTTAGATAAAGAAGAACAGGACAGTTGGGTTTAGATAAAGAAGAACAGGACAGTTGGGTTTAGATAAAGAAGAACAGGACAGTTGGGTTTAGATAAAGAAGAACAGGACAGTTGGGTTTAGGATAAAGAAGAACAGGACAGTTGGGTTTAGGATAAAAAGAAGAACAGGACAGTTGGGTTTAGGAAAAGAAGAACAGGACAGTTGGGTTTTAGTAAACAGGACAGTTGGGTTTTAGTAAAGAAGAACGGGACAGTTGGGTTTAGATAAAGAAGAACGGGACAGTTGGGTTTAAAGACAGAGACACATATACAGGACATTAGCATGGGCTAGACACATGCAGACAACTAAAGACAACAAGACTATCGATTATTTTCTGCATGAATGGATAAGTTGTTTGGTGTCTAAAATGTCAGAAGATGGTGAAAAATGATGGATCAGTGTTCCGCAACATGCCCAACTATCCCAATCGCCAAATATTTAGATAATCGAATAATCGGTGTTAGTCTTTTGAAAATAAAAAAGAAACCACATAAAGATAGAGGCAACAATACAGGACATGAGTACAAAAAAGGTTTCCTGTGTGTTTCCCCAGCGCAGCTGCTAGTTAGCTTAGCATAGTGAATGGAATCCTATGTTGCCAGTTAGCATGTTGTGAGTAAAAGTGAGCCAACAAAAGACAAAAAAATAACCTAATTACTTGCATTAAGATAAAAAAATGCGTTGGCCCACCTATCTACAGCCAGGGTAGACCGTGATAGGCCCTATTTCAACAAACGGTGGAGTATCCCTTTAAGCTGAGTTATTGCACATGGGACAAAGGAGTTTTTACTCCTATTGCTCAGAGTGAAGGGGGTTTGTGCAGTCTAATATAGACCGGGCCTTGCGAAGTACCTGCTGTTCAAAGATAACCATCAAGGAGGACTGACTCCAGCTCTGTTTCCACATTTTTCACAATTTTCTGATTATTTTAGAGACCCAGTAACTCATCAAATAACTGAGGAAATAATCCACAGATTAATCGACAAAGAAAATGTTCGTCAGTTGCAAGATAAATTTGCAAGCAAATGGAACTAAGAAATGTTTTTGTCACTGTTTTTATATGTATTATCTGCTCTAGCTTTTCCAAAGTTTTAGACACAGATATGGTGATAATAACGGTACAAAATGATGTCAAAACGCATTATTTTTAAATTGAAAAACATCACATTTTCTTGAAGAAAGACCCTTAAACCCCTCCGCCAAATATGCGCACCTAACGTGGCTGGCTATTTTCATAATCAGACATTTCAACCTCTCCGTTTTCTAAAATAACATCGTGCACAAACGTCAGCTTTCAGAAAAGTGGTTATTTACACGTACCATGCGTCAAAGAGCACGCCAGACCTGTAGGTGGCGGTGTAACGAGAAGCTGAAGCCCATGTTAGCCAATCAGAATCAAGAAAATAGCAACAACAGCAACGAATCACTTCCCCTCTCTTCTCTTCCTCTCTTCCTCGGCTGCCTCAGTTTGTCTCAGTTTGCGTGCAAACCTGCAAACAAAGTTTTCCCAAATTTCCACTCTGGCCGGAGTTTTTCTGAGGAGAATTCTCCGTTTGCATGTAAACGAAGAGCACAAACAAAGGGAAATGTCTGTTTTTGGTTGGTTGATCGGTTAGTTCAGCTACAAACGAAGGCCTAAGTCTTCTGATAAACTCAGAGACAACACTGACAAAGAGAAGCAGTGAACGGAACTAGACAATGTTTTTGTGGTAACACTTTACAAAATGCTACACAAAAAATAGGTGGTTAATGATTAGTTACTGTTTCTCAGAACAGTAACTAATCATTTGTTACTCTTTCAAAAACAGTAACTAGATTAGATTAGATTAGATAATACTTTATCCCACAATGGGGAAATTCACTTGTTACAGCAGCAGTTTTTCCACAATAAAAACAAACCAACAAACAAACAACAGACAATGTGCAAAAAGTACTGAATGAATGTAAAGTGGCATTATATAAAAAGTATTTTAAAGTAAAGTAAAGTGAGGTGGCCATAGTACAAAAAATATTGTAATGTGAGTAAGTAATTGACGTGAAATTAGATTGAATAATATCTAATTAAATAACATAGCAAAAGTAATGAACCATAATATAAATGATATTGAAGTTTGACCATAATATAAACAATATTGAAAAAGTAAGTACTCGGAATGGAAAAATATAAATACGGATAATAACAATAAAGATATACATAGAGCCATAGTGAGTGGTGGGTAATTGAAAAAGGAACAGAAAACTACAACATTATGTGGTGGTGCAGAAAAATTAACAATTTTTTGGTGTACCTTATTGTAAAGTGGCACTATTTGTGTTTGGAAACAGAACGATTGGTCAGTTCTTTAAAACAGGTTCCCAATTATTTCTTTCTGTCGATCGACTAATGGATTAATCGTTTCAGCTGCGAGACAAAGCATTACATCTCCATCTTCTGTAGATGCCTCATATACGGCAGCAACTAGCTATTATTTTCACTGTCGATAATCTGTCTATTTTCTATATTTAAAGATTATTTTTTGGGGCTTTTTTTTCCTTTATTTCAGAGTGACAGTGAAAAGACAGGAAAGGTGGGAGAGAGATGTGGCATGACACGCAGCAAAGGGCCGCAGGTCGGATTCGAACCCACGCTGCTGCAAAGGACTCAGCCTGCATGTGGCGCACGCTCTTACTGGGTGAGCTGGAGGCCACCCCTGTTTTCTGCATTAATGGATTAGTTGTTTGTGCTATAAATTGTCAGAAAATGTTGTAAAAGTAGTTGGCGATTAATTTAATAGTTGACAACTAATCAATTAATCGCTCTAATGCGAATTAGAAAGAATATGTGAAACTAAATGAAGATATTTTCTAGACTAAATATTCTCCTTGTAACATAATTCCTGAGATGCAAATGCACAGTCTAATATAAAGTATAAAAAAGACATTTCAAGGAACATTTGAGGAAAATAATGGCTCGTAAAAGTTCCAAGAAAATGAGTTGCTTTCCTATGAACAAAGAGAAAATCTTTGCAGCTCTGTAACACATTTCCTGCCGACCTCTCTTTCGTAAAAGAAGCTCCTATACCTTCACTGCAGCGTGCACAGCTCAGACGGAGGTGTGCACGAGTTCACAGCCTGCATTTAGCCCGACAGATCAGAAAATATAAGTGCTAAGTGTCAAGTGATTGTTTACAGCCTCTCGTGCTCAGCCTCTGGGTTTTTTCTTGCTGGCGCGGTGATTTGAGCCACAGACCCAGGAGCGATATTAGCCTCTTCCGCAATTTGTTCAGAGCTTTAGAGGGGGGAGAGGCCATCAAATTGCATAGATAAATATGTTGAATAATTGATGCGGTGCATAGTGGGGAGCTGTTTGGTAGCACACGAGAGGCTGATGTGTGTGCAGACTGCAGTCTGTCTGTTTCAGACGAGCCTGGCGTTGGTGTTTTATCCTCACAGGGTCTAAACATTACAACACTTACTCGTATCCTGATACTCTTTCTAGTTGTTGATGAACAGGAAATAAATGTGCATTCTTTTTCTATTTTAGCACAATCGGTGCGTTTACATGCGGTTTAAAAAACTGCTTATATTCGGGTTAAGGCAATACATTGATTGCTCAAACGCCATTTAAACACCTTACCAGTGTCAGTCAGCTGCGTGGCGTTTTCGGTCTTTGCACACCAGAAACGTGTCTGACGCGGCACTGCTGCTGCTGCTAGCCTAATTTAGACCGGGATTCGTTTGCGGTTTAAAAATAAAACTAAATGTGAAAGAGGTCTCAACCGCCCAAATGTTGAACCCAAAGTTACACCCTTGCACACACACATACACGCACACACAAGGTCCAGATTATATAGATGGTTTATGGCATCTCATGTCAAGTGTTTCATTGATGCTAAAGTGACACTTGAAACATGAATGTGAGCTGATACTGCTCCAGAACACAATAACTAAATACAATTCAATTATTATTAGTATTCATAGTATCAAATAAGAGTAACAAGAGTTATCTCAGGACACTTTACAGATAGAGTAGGTCTAGACCACACTCTATAATTTACAAAGACCCAACAATTCCAGTAATTTCCCCCAAAGAGCAAGCATTTAGTGAGACCCACGGAACAGACCCAGGCTCTTGGTAGGAGGTGTCTGACGGGACAGACCCAGGCTCTTGGTAGGAGGTGGGACAGACCCAGGCTCTTGGTAGGAGGTGTCTGATGGGACAGACCCAGGCTCTTGGTAGGAGTTGTCTAATGGTGCCGGTTGGGAGTGTGATGAACAGTGGCAATAATAGACAAAATAAAGATAATGGATCAGTGACTAGAAATAGTAGTTGTAGTAGTTAATGGTATAGCAGGGCATAGTAGAGCGTGGCAGGACGTAGCAGGACACTGCAGGGCATTACAGGATAGCAGGGCATAGCAGAACATAGCAGGACATAGCAGGACATAGCAGGGCGTAGCAGGACGTAGTAGGACATAGCAGGACATAGCAGGGCGTAGCAGGACGTAGCAGGAAACTGCAGGGCATTACAGGATAGCAGGGCGTAGCAGAACATAGCAGGACATAGCAGGGCGTAGCAGGACGTAGCAGGACACTGCAGGACACTGCAGGGCACTGCAGGGCACTGCAGAGCACTGCAGTCTAAAACTATAACAGCATAATTAAGAGAGACAGGGTAAGTAGAGGAGCTAGAACTCAATTCACATCGCATGATTGAATGATATATACAGAGCGTTTTTAAGATTTACACTCTGGAGGGTGGTTTCACTTTTTTTGCGTTTTTAAGCCCCAAAAACAAAAGGCCCATCTGATAAAATATTTTGTCCTTTTCACCCGCGAGCGTTCTCATGTAAACAGGGCCTAAAGTTACCAGATAGAATAATAAAGAATAATTTTAATTTAATGCAATAATTGAGAAAACATTCGACAGATTAATCTTTAATAAAGTCTCTACGGGAAACCACTTGAATGCATAGAGTTCACGTTTCCTTTCACTGGACTTTTGCGTCATGAGACACGAAGCTTTAAGCTACTTTAAACAAACTAATTCCTCGTAATACCTCCATAATTCCTACCTTTTCTATAATCCTGCCGATCCATACAACAGGGTCAGAGCTTATAGTAATGGGGGAAGGATTAAAATGGAGATTTCTCTTCCTGGAGATGACACATGGGGGAAGTGGTTGACTGAGTCAGGGGAGAGTATAATATAATAAAGCTTTATTGCAGACACAGGTCCATACAACACATAATAAAGTATAAAGAGAGACTAATTGAATATTAGTCTATAGCAGTGTTTCTCAAATGGGGGTACGTGTACCCCTAGGGGTTATTTGGAGGACTGCAGGGGGTACGTGAGAGCTTTTTTCTCCGTTTCTGTCGCTGTTTTTGAAGTTTGTCACTTTTTTAAAAGTTTGTTGCTTTCTGTAACTATTTTTGACCTGTTCTTGCCTTCCTTCCACTTTTCTACGGTCTTCTTTTTTTTCCTCCAAGTCTGTCGAGTTTTTGTCGCTTTTCTCAAAAAAATAATTCTGCCTTTTTCAAGGTTTTTGTCACATTTTCCAAAGTTTGTCTTCCTTCTTTCTACTGTTTTTATAAGTCTGTAGAGTTGTCAAGTTTTCGTTGCTCTTTTCTAAGTTTTTGATACTATTTTCCACCTTTTCTCGCCTTACTTCCTTCTACCAACTTTTTTATAGTTTTTTTTGACAAAGTTTTTTTTAATGTTTTGTTGACAAGGCAGCACGGTGGCTCAGTGATTAGCATTTCTGCCTCACAGCAAGAAGGTTCTGGGTTCAAGTCCAGGTCATTCAGGGCCTTTCTGTGGAGTTTGTACGTTTGCGTGGGTTTCCTCGAGGTGCTCCGGTTTCTTCCCACCATAAAGACATGCATACTAGGACTACAGGTTGTTATTGCAAATGAGAATTTGTTCTCAATCTACTTACCTGGATAAATAAAGGTAAAATTACTTACTTTAAATGTTTTTCAGTTACATGGCTGTCGTTTGGTCAATCTATCGCTGGTCAGGGGGGAACTTGGCTTAAAGAAACAATTCAAAAGGGGTACATTATTGAAAAAAGTTTGAGAAACCACTGGCCTATAGGATACACAATAATACATCAAAATTGCATATTAAGCTATAGGATATACAATGCTGTTTTAACCTAGAAGTGTATCTATAACAGCTTTTCACAGGGCTGACTAGAGCTTCAATTATGTGGTTCTCTGACTTGTCCAGGCGACACATGAAACTAAACATCAATTGTCTTAAGAAGAACGCGCAGTTAAGAGCCAGGATGTTAAGTCCCGCAGGAAGCGAGACGTACGGGAGTTGGTTCTCGTGGCGC
>NC_041345.1:918058-935558 GCF_004354835.1 Perca flavescens | reverse complement strand
AAAAGATCGTGTGAACGCAGGTGATATGTCCCTGCAGACATTGGGAGGATGTAAGCATTCAGATAAGGAGGAAGTAATCCTAGTACTGCTTTATAAATAAAAAGATGCCAGTGCATCCAACACCTAATTGAGAGGGAGAAACACTCGACCCGAGAGTAAAGCAAACAGTGATGAGTATGAGATTTTAAGTTTGTGATGAATCTTAAGGATCCACGAAACAACGTGTCCAAAGCGTGAAGACACTGGGAGGTCGAATACGTATATAAAATGTCACCATAGTCCATAGTTTTCATAAATAGCCACTTCATGACCTCAGTCTGCTATCCTTTCTTTCTCATTCTCTTCTCGGGCATTTCCCATATGTCTGTCTCTCTTCTCTCGTCTCGTACACAGTCATGTCGCCTTCTCCATCTCTCTCGTGCACATAAAAACACACATGCACGCTCCGCCTCTCTTCCTCCTTTCCCTCTCTCCTTAAAAGCCTCCTGCTCTGTATCTCTTTCGCTCTGTTTTCTCCCTCCCTTCCTCCTGATTCCTCCAGTGTGTGCAGCAATGGGGGTTGGAGCTCGTGGCTGTGCGAGGTTCGGCCCACGCTCGCTCAGATGTGAGCGTGCGACTGTGGCGCTCGCTGATAAACACAGGGACACATCTCATGACCCTTACTCAGTCAGGAGTTCCCCGCATCGGAGAATAAAAGCCCAAACTGTATCGCACTCTGGTGTGCGATCGGCGCTGGAAGAAGTATTCAGAGCCTTTACTTCAGTAAAAGTACTGTAACGTGAGGGTTCGGTATGTGGTGGTGGATCACTCTTTATCAGAGTAAACTGCAGGATGGGGACGCATAACTTTCTCAAGCGGTACTTTACTGAACACCACTCACCACAGAAACACTTCCTTGTTCAGACCTTTCCCGTGACTGCCCTAACCAATCAGAAGCGAGAACTTGAGGTATACGTGAGGGAATCAGAGAGGCAGATTCAACAGAATATGCTGACTGTGTTAAATATGTAAACATGTAAATATGTAACTAATAATTGTGTAACATAAATATGTAAATGATTAACTGACTAAACATTGTAAATACATTTCTAGTAAATTAACTCAAACATAAATTATATTAAATTCTGAGCTTTACAACTTTCAAATATGAATTAACTCCACTTCTAAACCTTACAGTACTAATACCACACTGTATGAATACTCTGTTACAAGTGAAAGTCCTGCAGAGAAAATGGTACTTAAGTAAAACTATGCAAGTATCGTCAGGAAAATGTACTAAAAAGTATTAAAGTCTGCGAGTCCGAGTGGAGTCTCGTGTCCCCGGTGTTTGAGTTTGAGTCCAAGTCTTGTATATACTGAATGTTACTAGCCTAGAAATCTAGACCACCCTCGAGGCAGCAAATGTAATCTGCAGCCAGGGTCGTCTAGTAACTCTCCGTTGGCTTGCGAGCTGGAAAAACCAAACTCTAGTCGGGCCAATCACGCACGTGTTTTTGGCGCGGCCGTGCCTGAGACGAACCTGTTAACATGGTAGCCGAAATAAAAACTGACACCCCACGCAGCTGACAAGCTTGTGTGATGTCTGCAGTGTGTAACCGGCCTAAATGTGTCTTCTGGCTGTGGCAACAACAACACACTTTCCACGTTCTGTGTGTGTGTGTCGCATTAGGTCACGGCAGTTTACGCGGTCAGAAATAATGTGCAAAATGTGTACCTTAAGGGGTCCAACAGCTCGTCACTGGGGCAGTACCCTCAAAGGTACACCAAATGTACCCCTTTGCAAGGGTTCATACTTGTTCTCTTACAGTTTGTACCTTTGGGAGCACATGTCTACCCCTGGAGACAATAATGGACCTAAATGCTCTAGGACTATGAATTTCAGAACTTCATAATTTCCTTGACAGCCCTGAGGCACTAGCCAACCCATCCCCCAATATAATTTTGGTCACACCGTGGGTCACACACTGACATATTTCTTATTGTACCCCTATATGTTTCTCACATTTGTACCCTTTCAACCTAGAAAAAGTACAAATGTGTACCTTATGTATCAACTATGACCCTTTGGGGGTACATCCCCAGCAGTTGTACCTCAGAGAACATAAATGGACCTCAACGTACCTTTATTTCTGACAGTGTACTGCAGCGCCGCTATGATGACTGACCAGCCACGCTGAGGCCGGACTAAAACCTGCAAAATCTGCAACGGAAAACAGACGCACAGTGCGTCGACGCGAGTAGAGTTGAGGCGAGTCAAGCAGGTAACATGTAATGGAAAAAATGACACTTGAAGGTGGGGGTGGTGATGGAGCAGTGGATATGACTCATGCCTTTGGTGTAGGAGATCTAGGGTTTGATTCCCACTGTGATACATCAACCAATGTGTCCCTGAGCGAGGCACTTAAAGGTCCCATGACATGGTGCTCTTTGGATGCTTAGTGGTCCCCTAATACTGTATCTGAAGTCTCTTTTATATAGACCTTAGTGGTCCTCTAATACTGTATCTGAAGTCTCTTTTAAATAGACCTTAGTGGTCCCCTAATACTGTATCTGAAGTCTCTTTTATATAGACCTTAGTGGTCCCCTAATACTGTATATGAAGTCTCTTTTATATAGACCTTAGTGGTCCCCTAATACTGTATCTGAAGTCTCTTTTATATAGACCTTAGTGGTCCCCTAATACTGTATCTGAAGTCTCTTTTAAATAGACCTTAGTGGTAACCTAATACTGTATCTGAAGTCTCTTTTATATAGACCTTAGTGGTCCCCTAATACTGTATCTGAAGTCTCTTTTATATAGACCTTAGTGGTCCCCTAATACTGTATCTGAAGTCTCTTTTATATAGACCTTAGTGGTCCCCTAATACTGTATCTGAAGTCTCTTTTATATAGACCTTAGTGGTCCCTTAATACTGTATCTGAAGTCTCTTTTATATAGACCTTAGTGGTCTCTAATACTGTATCTGAAGTCTCTTTTATATAGACCTTAGTGGTCCCCTAATACTGTATCTGAAGTCTCTTTTATATAGACCTTAGTGGTCCCCTAATACTGTATCTGAAGTCTCTTTTATATAGACCTTAGTGGTCCCCTAATACTGTATCTGAAGTCTCTTTTATATAGACCTTAGTGGTCCTCTAATACTGTATCTGAAGTCTCTTTTATATAGACCTTAGTGGTCCCTAATACTGTATCTGAAGTCTCTTTTATATAGACCTTAGTGGTCCCTAATACTGTATCTGAAGTCTCTTTTATATAGACCTTAGTGGTCCCTAATACTGTATCTGAAGTCTCTTTTATATAGACCTTAGTGGTCCCTAATACTGTATCTGAAGTCTCTTTTATACAGGCCCATCTGAGCTTTAATTTTCTCAAAGGCAGAGCAGGATACCCAGAGCTCGGTTTACACCTATCACCATTTCTTGCCACTGGGGGACCATAGGCAGGCTGGGGGAACTCATTATTGTTAAAAAAAAAACTCATAAAGTGACATTTTCATGCCATGGGACCTTTAACCCATAGTTGCTCCAGAGGTGTGCAGCCTCTGATACACATAGCAATTGTAAGTCGCTTTGGATAAAAGTGTCACCTTAATGACATGTAATAAGAGTGACATGACACTGTCATGAACGTGTGATAAACATTATAAACAAGTCATAAATGTTTACAAATGACAACTCTTCTGTCAGACAGTGTCATTCGGTTTTTGTCATGACAAGTTATGTTTAGGGTTAGAGTTAGATTTTGGGTTAGGGCTCATGTGACATGACAGTGTCAACTACGACCGGAAGCAAGGAACAAATCGTGCCGTGTTGTAAATCCTCGTAAAACAGGATTATCTGCTGCGCATGCACGAAAATCTTGCACATGACGGATTGTGCAGGCAGCACAGATTGGGTACCGACAGATGTACCCTACATTTTACTCCCGTTTACCCACAATGCAACATGGTCGTATTTCCCAAGGGGGTAAGGCTCTCTCCACAACACGTAGTTCCTATGGCGTCATTTTGATGCTACCAAGCCATCACCTCCCGTTAGCATCCCATTGACTCCCATTCATTCTGACATCACTTTGACAGAGAATAACTTTACATCTGAAGCGTTTAAAGACTCTATTTCTCCGTTGTTTATTTCTAAAGAAACACGACAATGTATAAAAGGCTCCATTACCTTGTAGCTCACGTTATGGCTCCGTAGCAGACGCTTTTATAAAAATAGGCTAACGATTGGGTCATAACCACGAGACTTACTGTCACACAGTAGAGGAATTACCGTATAGTACAGGAGAAGCTCACAGGCAGTTTGGACTTCCATTATCTGTTTAGGTTTAATTACTAATGTTAACTAGCATGTTAGTGATCAGTAATTACTAATGTTAACTAGCATGTTAGTGATCAGTAATTACTAATGTTAACTAGTATGTTAGTGATCAGTAATTACTAATGTTAACTAGCATGTTAGTGATCAGTAATTAGCCTGTGTCTATGTTATCTCCTTACATATACCTACACTCTCCGTCTCTGTAAGATTGGGAATGATTGAGATTTCTCTCTCACAGCTACCAGAAGACTTCACACTTTCAGACACGTTGCTCACGTCACATCATCTCGTCTTCAAGCTCAGTTGGAGGCTGCTCAGTAACACTCAGCCAGCACCGGGAAACAGACTTCTGATATCCTCCACTGGTCTCAGACCAGAGACACGGGATCATTTCTTTAACTGTCTATGGTATTTCCACAGTGAAAAAGAAAAAGAAGGACTCATGAAAACTGACAAGGAAAAATGGATCAGGCTTTCATTTCTAAACATTGTAAATGTAACATGCAACCAGTGTTTTATTCCAGTCACCAACTGTTGACAAAGAAAATGCTCATTACTTGCAGCACATTTGATGAATGTGGTCCCAAAGCAGTTGTGTTGTGTCTCTTCTTTTCTTGCAGGACGTGGACATGTTTTGAGCAGCGAATGAAACCCCCACCCTTCCCTCCAGCTCTCTCCACCATGCACCGTCCAACAGACGAAGAGAAGAGGGGGATGGGGGCCAGAGAGAGAGAGAGAGAGAGAGAGAGAAGGTGGAGGGAAGAGAGGTGGCATTACCGTTTGCTCTCGTCTCGACCACGGGTATTCTTGGGTTGATAATACAGATGTCGATGTTATTGCTTGAGAATACGCGTAGCTGAGCGGAAGCCATCATCGCCGTCGCCTGCAAACACATGATGAATGAATGTATGTATGTAAGTAAGTAAGTAAAGTTTATTTCTATAGCACATTTAAAAACAGCTCGCGCTGACCAAAGTGCTGTCCATAGCGCATTAGCCACAGGGTGATGAAAAAAAATTAAATACACTTACAAATCAGTGATTTAGGCTAAAGCGACATCGAAAGAGAAGCACTTCATTACAAACATAGCAGGATAAGAGAATTAAAATGCCGGGAAGGCCAATGTAAAAAGGTGAGTTTAGAGCCTGGCTTTGAATATCACAATTGAAGGGGCACCTCTGATGTCAGGTGGCAGCCGGTTCCACAGCTGGGGGCCAGCAACAGAAAAGGCTCGGTCACCTTTTTGGTTCAGCCGGGACCGTGGGACATGGAGTAGGCCTTGCCTGGAGGATCTGAGGGACCTGGGGGGCTACCTGGGCATGAATGATATCAGCTATGTAGCTGGGGGCCAGGGCCTGAAGAGCTTTAAAAACCATCAGCAGCATGAATGTATAGGAGCAACTTTCTGACAACTTATTTGATCCCTTTTTGTCCTTTGAAATGCGGCGTAGTCGACACGCTTAAACATGACTCCTAATCAATCCACTGATGTCTTTTGTTAGTCACATTTATCTTCCGTTATGTTGGAGTCCAAATAATGATTTCGATATTAACTTTTATTTTGATAAGTGGTGCATAAATGCAGTGGCTTTGAGATTTTAACATAAAAACCCTTTCAGACCAGGATAAATCATGTTAGCAGTAGAGAATAAACAGGGTAGGCAGATACTGTAGGTAGTGAGGGCGGAGAAACTGGAGAGAGAGAAGAGCGAGAGAGATGGAAAGATGGAAAGAGAGGGATAATATTCGTGCTACCCTGCCGATAGACAAACCTGATGTGAAGAGCATCGTGGGGATGGTAATCCTCTCCTAACATCCCGCTTGGTAACAGGTGTGATCTTGCGTTGTATTATGGAAGGACGAGTATTACCAGTTGAGTGTTTTGTTATTCTGGTAACAGACAAACTTCTTGAACATGCATCTAGTGACATAACAAGCCATCACCGGGCCCCTATGCAGGATTATCGAGGCTGGCCCCCCTACTACAGCACGTAATGACAGCCCAGTGTCCATGAGTAGGCTACCATGAATTGTTTTCATTTTCATTTATTTATTTATTTGACAGGGACAATGCAGACAGACATAGTGTCAAATCAAAGCTTGTCACTGAAGTGCTGCATAAAAAGTTTATAGCAGATGCTAATTTTCAACTCCAGTCCCTGGTTGGGCTTTTATACACAATAAAATGTAACTACAGTATCTCAATTCAAACTCCAGTCCTAATACAAATAATATGAACATGATATAAAAACATGCATATCATATACAATTCTTACCTACTTACAATAATTAAAAATGAGTTCACTTTTGGTTTGTTTTTAACCAGTTTTTGAGCCTAAAAGAAAACACTTTAAAGTCAGTTACAGTCTTGATGTCAGATGGTAATGAGTTCCAAAGTTTAGGATAGGACCATAGAGACACAGCATATAAGAGATGAGATGACCACCACAACAACAACAACAAAAACACTGGTGAATGTGCACCATAACACATGAAAAAACACACAAGTGCAGTCCCTCCAGGATTTCGTGGACTTTTTTTGAGATTGTTGCGTTGCAAAATGCCTTATTTTACGCTGCGATGTCTTTTGTATGTTTGAATGTGAGATGTTCGAGTCTCACACGTTTCGTCTTCATAACAGAAACAAGGAAATGGATTTGACTCGTTCTCACTCCCGCTTGGTCAGTGGCTGCACGTGGGACTGCTGGGATTGTCGCGAGTAACGAAAATGCGATAGGAGCCCCTGCTGTCAATCAATATCTTCCAGTGATGCGGGCCCCTGATTGGTCCGTACCCTGCTTACCGATAGTTACGCGTCTGCATGCATCCACAGCAGTGATGATACTAGATATATTGAAACACACGTTACCAAACACACAGCTTAGCAGATGGCTAATTTAGCTAGCAACACAGCTAAAATGCTGTTGTTCTCAGAACGGAAATTAATATGTAAATCTGCAATTGCACTTTATCTTTGTCCATAGTGCACTCTAATATTTCAACACGGTCTCATGGCAGTTCGTTTAATGGTCACGTAATTGTTTATCTATTGTTTCGTGTACACGGACACGTTTATCTCGTTATTTTTTCGTGGTGGTCAGCATGTAGTGGGAACCATCTATACCAGGGGTGTCAAACTCATTTTCACTGAGGAGCCACACTGGAAAAAGAGAATCACCTCCAAGGGCCAGACATGGAGAGTTTATTGATAGGCTTTTATTTCATTTAACAGGATTTTGATAGTAGGTGGGACTCCAGAATAAACCAGACAGCCAGACACGTAAACGTTAACGTTAGCCTAACTGTTAGCCTACTACTTGCCTTGCTGGTGTGAGGGGGGGCTTGATAGGGAGAGGGCGGCCGAGCAGGATGCTAACTCGTCACTTGTAACCACATTACTAAATGGCAGGAGTTTCCTCCTCCTACTACTGAATTTAAATGAAAACAAGCCGCTTTGCTTTGCTTTGCGTTTCATATTAGCTAACAGCTCCAGTCTGGGTCGGTCTCATTGAGTTAGCTTGAAAAGCTTGCACACCAACATCATTCATTTCATTGGATCACTTGCTGGTGACGATGCAGCCTGTGGGCGGGGCTTAAGAGGCCACACGTGGGGTAGGAGCCGCTGATTGGCTGAGAAGCTTTCACTCAAAGCTTTCCTCTTTGCTGCTTATTGGATGAACTGCTAGAATGAAAATCACTCACTACTCACTATAGAGAGCCGAAGTCCCGCCCTTCTACCTCCGGTCCGTGGGACCTTATCTTTTGAAAAAATATGAACGAGGGTCAATGGAGAAATAATAATTATTTTTTGATCCAGTTTGAATTGAGCCATGGATTACAAATATGATGTTCATCAATTTAAAACATTTATTTTTCAACCGAAGAAAGTCTCCGTTTATTGTTAAACTGTTGAAGTATAAGACTGTGAAAATACGTAATTAGAAAGACTACAAACTTCATGGATGACGTCTCTCTGAAGCTACGATGTCTCTGTGTATGTTGTATGACTGTATATTTTACCAGAAATTGTCCATAGAACTTGATTGACAGTTGTATTTTTGCCTTATGGGACCTTTATCTGTGCTCCGACAACTACCGTAGTGAGCTATTTACAAAACCATCCATCCATCCATCCATCCATCCATCCAACCATCCATCTTCGTCTGCTTATCCGGTGTCGGGTCGCGGGGGGAGCAGCTCCAGCAGGGGACCCCAAACTTCCCTTTCCCGAGCAACATTAACCAGCTCCGACTGGGGGATCCCGAGGCGTTCCCAGGCCAGGTTGGAGATATAATCCCTCCACCTATAGTCCTGGGTCTTCCCTGAGGCCTCCTCCCAGCTGGACCTCCCTCCACCTAGTCCTGGGTCTTCCCTGAGGCCTCCTCCCAGCTGGACCTCCCTCCACCTAGTCCTGGGTCTTCCCTGAGGCCTCCTCCCAGCTGGACCTCCCTCCACCTAGTCCTGGGTCTTCCCCGAGGCCTTCCCCGAGTGCCTGGAACACCTCCCTAGGGAGGCGCCCAGGGGGCATCCTTACCAGATGCCCGAACCACCTCAACAAATTTACAAAACCGTTATAGTAAATTATTATCCAGCACGAGAGTCAAAAGTGTCAAAAATAACTTTCAAAAGCGTAAAAAAAAAAAGCTTTGAATGAATGAGGTCTACGGGAAAAAGTCTGAGTAATGAGCTGCAAGTACTCTTACATTTCTTACAGTGTACATACAATATATATCAATATAATGAACAAAAATGAACAGTCTCTTAAAATAATCTGCACAGTGTTATGAACATGATTTACCGTTTACACAGGGAAGTTAAACTGGGAAGAATGCAACGTTAGCATGCATCATTCCCTTAAAAAACAACAGCAGAACCCTAAACCGACACACACAATTATACACATCTGGTAAATGGCAAATATAAGCATTAATAACTATGTTACACTTGCGGGTTGCAAAGACCTCCTCCCACCCAGTTTTCTCTCGGCCTCTGCAGGGAGTAAGATCTTTCCAAGCGTGCACCACACACCTTTTTAGCTCCGATTGTTCATCCGCTTGACAGATGCCCTTATCAGAGCGCGTGGTGAAGAGGGGAATCCAATAAGTGCACATGGATGGGCGGGGGTTTGCAGAAGGGGTTCAGTTGGATGGAGGCTAGAGGACACGACTCTGCACAACACGACAGAAGGTCCAGCAGTCGCACTCGCTCCTGTGGCCCGCTGTGTATAAGGTCACAGTCAAAGAGCAAATCTAATATCCAGACAGCCTGGGGGGCAGACAGGCTCGCTCGCAGGCAGGCAGGCAGCCAGGCAGGCAGGCAGGCAGGTAGGGACACGGGCAGGGAACGCATTTAGAAAGTCAGAGATAAATCTCAGCTGGTCTCCAGTCTGCCTGGAGGAAGGGCGGCTAGACAAGGAGACAGAACAACAAGAGTCACTGGAAGCAACAGACGAGTACAATGGACCTTTTTCACAGCAGACATTTTTGACTTGTCATGGTAGGAAAAGCACAGCTGAGATTGATAACCTTAACGATGGCTCAGTTCCATCAAGTGTCCCAGTAAGATATTTCAGTGAGTCAGCATGAACAATACCAGGGTCTCTCCTAAGTGGAATGCAGCCATCAGTAATGGTTTAATACCAGGACCTCTCCTAAGTGGAATGCAGCCATCAGTAATGGTTTAATACCAGGACCTCTCCTAAGTGGAATGCAGCCATCAGTAATGGTTTAATACCAGGACCTCTCCTAAGTGGAATGCAGCCATCAGTAATGGGTTTGAAAACACCTGTGCTGTTCCTACTATGACATGTCAACATGTCTGCTGTGAAAAAGGTCTATATGTTGCATCCAGGGGTGGAAAGTAACTCAGTTCGCTGACTACATTTACATGCACACATTATTCAGTTTTTTGCCATTATTTCCAAAAAAAGACAATATTCTGACTAAAGGAGCTTGCACAATACTCCAACAAATACCAACAAACTCCAACACTAGAAAGTTGGCAGCTGTCGGTAGTCTTGCCAGTCCAAACTGCCCAGACAGTAACAGACAAGACTGACTTTTGTCACCTAGTCTTAACTTTTCTTATTTGAGTTTTGGTTTAATATAACATGGATAAAGTGGAGACCTTGTTGAATGTGGCCGGAGTAGTTCTGGTCTACCTGGCCGGTAAAGCTGCTAGCTGTGTACAGGAGAGACGGCAATCAAGACTAGCCAGGAGGAGACTGTTGTACAAACATTGGATATTGAGACATGCAAAACAGGGAGTCTATCCTAACTTGTGTCAAGAACGTGGCTCAGAAGATACTCCAGCTTTTGCAAATTTTGCCTGTTTTGCTCCTCAAGCTTTTGAGGAATTTCTCACTATGGTTACTCCACTAATTGCCAGAAAAAAACACTAATTTAGAGACAGCATGTCGAGCTGTTAGAATGTTGCCGTTTGTTGGAAAATTAACTACATTGGTCCGACATTCTCCAACTCCAACAGACCAGACTGGACATGTCCAACTCTTAACATTAGTATGCGTTCCGGCAGGCTGCCTATGGTCCCCCAGTGGCTAGAAATGGTGGTAGGTGTAAACCGAGCCCTGGGTATCCTGCTCTGCCTTTGAGAAAATGAAAGCTCAGATGGGCCAATCAGGAATCTTCTCTTTATGAGGTCATAAGGGGAAAGGTTACCTCCCCTTTCTCTGCTTTGCCTCCCCAGAGAATTTGGCACACCCATGAGAGAGAGAGAGAGAGACATCATGGCTTTCAAACGAGCAAAGTGGGAGTTGGTCAAGACCACACCCCCACCCTCCACCTTGCCCCCCCCCCCCTCTCCTCCTCAATAGCTACAGACACAGAAATGGCACTTCCTAAGGAAAGCTCATTGTGGGACTGGCTCTAGTGGCTGTAATTATGCACCAATAAGGCTGAATTTTCAGATACAGTATTAGGGGACCACTAAGGTCTATATAAAAGAGACTTCAGATACAGTATTAGAGGACCACTAAGGTCTATATAAAAGAGACTTCAGATACAGTATTAGGGGACCACTAAGGTCTATATAAAAGAGAGTTCAGATACAGTATTAGGGGACCACTAAGGTCTATATAAAAGAGACTTCAGATACAGTATTAGGGGACCACTAAGGTCTTTATAAAAGAGACTTCAGATACAGTATTAGGGGACCACTAAGGTCTATATAAAAGAGACTTCAGATACAGTATTAGAGGACCACTGAGGTCTATATAAAGAGACTTCAGATACAGTATTAGGGGACCACTAAGGTCTATATAAAAGAGACTTCAGATACAGTATTAGGGACCACTAAGGTCTATATAAAAGAGACTTCAGATACAGTATTAGAGGACCACTAAGGTCTTTATAAAAGATACTTCAGATACAGTATTAGGGGACCACTAAGGTCTATATAAAAGAGACTTCAGATACAGTATTAGGGGACCACTAAGGTCTATATAAAAGAGACTTCAGATACAGTATTAGGGGACCACTAAGGTCTATATAAAAGAGAGTTCAGATACAGTATTAGGGGACCACTAAGGTCTATATAAAAGAGACTTCAGATACAGTATTAGAGGACCACTGAGGTCTATATAAAGAGACTTCAGATACAGTATTAGGGGACCACTAAGGTCTATATAAAAGAGACTTCAGATACAGTATTAGGGACCACTAAGGTCTATATAAAAGAGACTTCAGATACAGTATTAGAGGACCACTGAGGTCTATATAAAGAGACTTCAGATACAGTATTAGGGGACCACTAAGGTATATATAAAAGAGACTTCAGATACAGTATTAGGGACCACTAAGGTCTATATAAAAGAGACTTCAGATACAGTATTAGGGGACCACTAAGGTCTATATAAAAGAGACTTCAGATACAGTATTAGAGGACCACTAAGGTCTATATAAAAGAGACTTCAGATACAGTAGGACCACTAAGGTCTATATAAAAGAGACTTCAGATACAGTATTAGGGGACCACTAAGGTCTTTATAAAAGATACTTCAGATACAGTATTAGGGGACCACTAAGGTCTATATAAAAGAGACTTCAGATACAGTATTAGGGGACCACTAAGGTCTATATAAAAGAGACTTCAGATACAGTATTAGGGGACCACTAAGGTCTATATAAAAGAGAGTTCAGATACAGTATTAGGGGACCACTAAGGTCTATATAAAAGAGACTTCAGATACAGTATTAGAGGACCACTGAGGTCTATATAAAGAGACTTCAGATACAGTATTAGGGGACCACTAAGGTCTATATAAAAGAGACTTCAGATACAGTATTAGGGACCACTAAGGTCTATATAAAAGAGACTTCAGATACAGTATTAGAGGACCACTGAGGTCTATATAAAGAGACTTCAGATACAGTATTAGGGGACCACTAAGGTATATATAAAAGAGACTTCAGATACAGTATTAGGGACCACTAAGGTCTATATAAAAGAGACTTCAGATACAGTATTAGGGGACCACTAAGGTCTATATAAAAGAGACTTCAGATACAGTAGAGGACCAGTAGGTCTATATAAAAGGACTTCAGATACAAGGTCTATATAAAAAGACTTCAGATACAGTATTAGGGGACCACTAAGGTCTTTATAAAAGATACTTCAGATACAGTATTAGGGGACCACTAAGGTCTATATAAAAGAGACTTCAGATACAGATAGGGGACCACTAAGGTCTATATAAAAGAGACTTCAGATACAGTATTAGGGGACCACTAAGGTCTATATAAAAGAGACTTCAGATACAGTATTAGGGGACCACTAAGGTCTATATAAAAGAGACTTCAGATACAGTATTAGGGGACCACTGAGGTCTATATAAAGAGACTTCAGATACAGTATTAGGGGACCACTAAGGTCTATATAAAAGAGACTTCAGATACAGTATTAGGGACCACTAAGGTCTATATAAAAGAGACTTCAGATACAGTATTAGGGGACCACTAAGGTCTATATAAAGAGACTTCAGATACAGTATTAGAGGACCACTAAGGTATTTATAAAAGAGACTTCAGATACAGTATTAGGGGACCACTAAGGTCTTTATAAAAGAGACTTCAGATACAGTATTAGGGGACCACTAAGGTCTATATAAAAGAGACTTCAGATACAGTATTAGAGGACCACTAAGGTCTATATAAAAAGACTTCAGATACAAAGGGACCACCAAGGTCTATATAAAAGGGACTTCAGATACAGTAGGATATGAGGTTATATAAAAAAGATACAGTATTAGGGGAAAAAGGTCTATATAAAAGAATCAAAAAGCACCATGTCATGTTGGGGAAAAAAAACACAAAAACTTCAAAGTGACAAAAAAGTTGTCAAACGTTGAAAATAGTGACAAAAAACATTGGGTAGAGCCACACAAGAGTGTCCAAAAAGACAACCAAAACATTGATAAAGGTTTTTCATTTAAAATGTTGTGGTTAAATACAAAACAAATTGTTGTATTTTAGCAGAATACTGAAAAGCAGCACAACTAAGTACACTTTAACATCTATTAATGTATCGCAGGTAATATCATTATTGCGTATTTTCCTCACATCGTGCAGCCCTAAACTCTAGCATTAGTTGTACATTTTATTTCACCATTACCTTAATAATAATTGTTTTTCTGTGAGTTTCTCGCCCAGTTTCCCCCCTCTCTGGTGTAGTTTGCAGGGCAGTGGATCATATTAGTGTTATTGTAATGGGGTGTAATCCGATTATTCAAATCCCTCTATTTCACAGTGATGCCGTGGCTCAGCCATGTAAAAGGCCCTTTGACACCCTTTGTGTGTGTGTGTGTGTGTGTGTGTGTGTGTGTGTGTGTGTGTGTGTGTGTGTGTGTGTGTGTGTGTGTGTGTGTGTGGGCTAAACCTTGGAAAGTCCCAGCCAAGAGGATTCTCCACGCCACTCCCCAGACACTCCACGCACACATCGGCGACACTGTCTCTGTGTGTGTGTGTGTGTGTGTGTGTTTGTGTCTCTGAATGTGTAGCATGTAGTCCTTACCTAGCTACTGAGCATGTAGTCCTTACCTAGCTACTGAGCATGTAGTCCTTACCTAGCTACTGAGCATTTAGCCTTACCTAGCTACTGAACATGTAGTCCTTACCTAGCTACTGAACATGTAGTCCTTACCTAGCTACTGAGCATGTAGTCTTACCTAGCTACTGAGCATGTAGTCTTACCTAGCTACTGAGCATGTAGTCTTACCTAGCTACTGAGCATGTAGTCTTACCTAGCTACTGAGCATGTAGTCTTACCTAGCTACTGAGCATGTAGTCTTACCTAGCTACTGAGCATTTAGCCTTACCTAGCTACTGAACATGTAGTCCTTACCTAGCTACTGAGCATGTAGTCCTTACCTAGCTACTGAGCATGTAGTCTTACCTAGCTACTGAGCCTGTAGTCTTACCTAGCTACTGAGCATGTAGTCCTTACCTAGCTACTGAGCATGTAGTCCTTACCTAGCTACTGAGCATGTAGTCTTACCTAGCTACTGAGCATGTAGTCCTTACCTAGCTACTGAGCATGTAGTCCTTACCTAGCTACTGAGCATGTAGTCTTACCTAGCTACTGAGCCTGTAGTCTTACCTAGCTACTGAGCATGTAGTCCTTACCTAGCTACTGAGCATGTAGTCTTACCTAGCTACTGAGCATGTAGTCCTTACCTAGCTACTGAGCTTACCTAGCTACTGAGCATGTAGTCTTACCTAGCTACTGAGCATGTAGTCTTACCTAGCTACTGAGCATGTAGTCTTACCTAGCTACTGAGCATGTAGTCCTTACCTAGCTACTGAGCATGTAGTCTTACCTAGCTACTGAGCATGTAGTCCTTAACTAGCTACTGAGCATGTAGTCTTACCTAGCTACTGAGCATGTAGTCCTTAACTAGCTACTGAGCATGTAGTCTTACCTAGCTACTGAGCATGTAGTCTTAACTAGCTACTGAGCATGTAGTCTTACCTAGCTACTGAGCATGTAGTCCTTACCTAGCTACTGAGCTTACCTAGCTACTGAGCATGTAGTCTTACCTAGCTACTGAGCATGTAGTCTTACCTAGCTACTGAGCATGTAGTCTTACCTAGCTACTGAGCATGTAGTCTTACCTAGCTACTGAGCATGTAGTCTTACCTAGCTACTGAGCATGTAGTCTTACCTAGCTACTGAGCATGTAGTCTTACCTAGCTACTGAGCATGTAGTCCTTAACTAGCTACTGAGCATGTAGTCTTACCTAGCTACTGAGCATGTAGTCTTAACTAGCTACTGAGCATGTAGTCTTACCTAGCTACTGAGCATGTAGTCCTTAACTAGCTACTGAGCATGTAGTCTTACCTAGCTACTGAGCATGTAGTCCTTACCTAGCTACTGAGCATGTAGTCTTACCTAGCTACTGAGCATGTAGTCTTACCTAGCTACTGAGCATGTAGTCCTTACCTAGCTACTGAGCATGTAGTCTTACCTAGCTACTGAGCATGTAGTCTTACCTAGCTACTGAGCATGTAGTCCTTACCTAGCTACTGAGCATGTAGTCTTACCTAGCTACTGAGCATGTAGTCCTTACCTAGCTACTGAGCATGTAGTCCTTACCTAGCTACTGAGCATGTAGTCTTACCTAGCTACTGAGCATGTAGTCTTACCTAGCTACTGAGCATGTAGTCTTACCTAGCTACTGAGCATGTAGTCTTACCTAGCTACTGAGCATGTAGTCCTTACCTAGCTACTGAGCATGTAGTCTTACCTAGCTACTGAGCATGTGCGACTGACAACAAAGATGGTGTCACTGCCCGATGTAAGTCGAGCATGCTCAGATTTAAACGGTTTACTGCATAATGTGTCTTACTGAAATTTGTGAAATCCATAAAATAATAAACGTTTCTCATTACATACAGTAACAGAAGATGGAAATAATTTCAAAAAAGTTTTAGCTATTTATTAGGGGTGTGACTAGACACTTACTCCACGAGACGAGACACATCACAAGATTGGGTTCACGAGAACGAGACGAGACGACATTTTTAAAAAAAATGTAAAGAAATCCTCAATGATGAAATATATGAATGGAAAATAGTTTTTTTATTCAACTGACCTTGGCTTCTTTGTAGAGGTTTGGGACTACAGTGCGAGTTAAATGCGCGCGTGATGGGATGACGTACCTCGTTTCCAGTGTGTGGAGGAGTCACCGAAATCCGACATTTTCCACCACAGAAAATGGCCTCATATCAGCTGCAATGAAAACGCCTATGTCCCTCGTTATTGCCGTGGCTCTTGCACTTACCGGTGGCAGAGATGCAAAGGCTTCTAGAGTTGTTTGGCCTTTTAATGTTTTCGTCGCGGGTGCTGTAGTTGGTAGAGAGCTGTGGTGGTGCTGTAAGTGTTTTTGCATCGTGCTCGTGTTAGCCGCGGTATACGGCATTTTTTTCTTACAATGTTTACATATTGCGTTCGTCTTGTCTGTCACTCTTTCGCCGTTTATTATTTCCGCAGGAAAACCAAAATGTTGCCACACAAATTATTTAAAAGTGGCAGGGGGATCTTCAATAGTAATTTCACGCTCCATCACGCTGACATCACATCGCCTCACGAGACAACTTTTCACCTCGACGAGAAATCTCGTCACGTTTTAATCTCGTCACACCCTTACTATTTATAATTGTCTGATCGCTAACTCAAAATGCCATTCAAGTGACAGCCTTTGTTGTGTCTGATTGCTAACTTTTAGCTAGCAGTCATTTCTAAAACGTTGTAGCTATCTATGATTGTTTGATTGCTAACGTTAGCTCATGGTCTGTGCGTTAGCTCAAAAAGCCGTTAGCATCTTTGAGGCTACTCGTCGCAAAGTGATGCATGCGCGACTCACATCAGGCAGTGACAGATGATGCAGCAGTGAGAGGTCTCACTCTGTAGCTAAAACAGAGACCTGAACACAGGGTGAAAAGAGGAGCTGCAGCAATGTGCAGTACAACAAAAATATGGTGTTTTTTGATGAACAATGTAAAACCTATTCTGGTACAACCTCTAAATACAATTATAAACCTGTAAATGAGCATAATATGGGAGCATTAAATGTACGAATGGTTCCTGAGAACAGGCTGTACTGTAACACCCACAGCACTGAAGCAAACAGAGACAAAAGACTCTGAATGAATGAATAAGTACGTC
>NC_041345.1:905558-908058 GCF_004354835.1 Perca flavescens | reverse complement strand
TTTGACTCTGAAGAAAAACTACTGTAAAAGCAACAAGAAAACTGTAACTATTCATCATCTCTCCGTCTGGCTGGATCAGGCCATAAGATTTCATCCACATCACAGGCTTCTTCTTCTTCTTCTTCTTCTTCTTCTTCTTCTTCATCTTCTTCTTCTTCTAGGTCCTTCCTTTTTTGTTGAAGACAGGTGAGCTCACCTGCTGCCTTTTATAGCACACCTGAGTGCTGCGTTTTCAAATTAGCACATGTGTGCTTCCACACCTGGTGGATGTGGTTATCCAATGTGTTCATTGGTGTGGTCATTTGGTCATTTTGGTCACTTTGTAATGACAAGGAAGTGACCTCACAATCCTTATCTGTGTCTAAGGTGTGTCAATGTGTGTAGAGTTTTGCAAATCACTGTGTGTAATGTTTTGCAAAAAAGGGTGAAGCAGACATTGTGTGTAATGTTGTGCAAATCTGTGGAGGTGTTGCTCATTGGAGTAGATTTTGCAAATTGTGTGGACATTTTTATTTTAGTGTGTAAACAATTGTAAAAAACTGTAACATGGGAGCCCAAATGAGTCCTGTGAGTCTGATTGTTGATTGTTTATTGTACGTCTTGTTGATAGTTGATTGTTTATTTTATGTCATGTTAAAATTGTTGATTGTTTATTCTATGTCTTTTCTATTTATAGAAACTTATTTTTTTATTGCATTTTGCACCGGGGGTCCGAGAGCATTTGCTCACATGGTGTACTTCATTTTTTCTCAAGTTTTCTCTAAAAACATTCCATCTTTAAGCCCCCTGAATATCTTTTCTTCTGCATTTTGTTAGTTGCAGTAGTTTGTTTGGTAGTGTGGGTGTAGAAAGGAACAGATTGTGCATGGCACCGCACAAACTTATGGCACCCCCCCTTCCCTTCTCTCTCTCTTTCTGACGCCTCCACACACACCCACACACACACACACACACACACACACACATACTGGGACCTGGCATTGGACCTGGAGTCTAACTGCTTTACATTAGCACCGCCGATGTTACGTAACGTGGCACGGAGCGAGATGTTCAAATTCAGCCGTGCAGGAGACGAGGAGTGCCCGGTGGGATTTGGAAGTTTTAATATTGTTTGCTCACTCTTTTCTGCTCCACGTTTTCTAATAAATGCAGACCTGTTGTTCAGAGTATTGTACTGATGTAAGAGCCAGTGAATGAACAGGAAAAGGAAAGCTCCCCCCTCTCAGGGCCCTCTGGAGCTCTGTTACTGCAACAAAGCAGCAAGATCGCCATCTTGTGTCCATTATCAGAACAACAACTTACAAAAACTGCAGTCAAGTCCCTCTGTGGAATCACACTGTGTTCCCTTCACTCTTACAGTTTTTTCCGATTGCTACACGACAGTGGGAACAACTGGAGTCACGTGTGCAAAACTCTGACTCCAGTCTGCACTACCAACAGTCACCTGAGCTAAACAGTTCACATCAGCTGCAGAACAGGCTCAGTGCAGCCAAACACTCAGCACAATCCTCACTGAGATAACACACACACACACACACACACACACACACACACACACACACACACACACACACACACACACACACACTGAGATAACACACACACACACACACACACACACACACACACACTGAGATAACACACACACACACACACACACACACACACACACACACACACTGAGATAACACACACACACACACACACACACACACACACACACACACACACACACTGAGATAACACACACACACACACACACACACACACTGAGAGATACACACACACACACACACACACACACACACACACACACACACTGAGATAACACACACACACACACACACACACACACACACTGAGACACACACACACACACACACACACACACACACACACACACACACACACACACACTGAGATAACACACACTGACACTCAGAACACACTGAGGGTAAAAACACTAGCATCAAACACCAATACAGAAATTATAAACTTTTTCATCTTTACAGTTTGAACAATTTGAGTGACTTGATACTACTCAACAGTTTATTTAAGGAAAAAATATAGATTGTATAATATACTAATTTTTACATAAGGTAAAAAAGAAGGAATGAACATCAGCAGTTTTCTTCAATATAGTATTTTGTCTCTAGTAATTTATGGAATTACTGGGAAAAAAACTAAAGGTACATACGTAACAGTACCAGAGAATAGTGCTTTTTTATTAATAAGGGAAATAATTCCACTAACGAACCCTGACAAAGCACACCTGTGAAGGTAAAACCATTTCAGGTGACTACCTCATGAAGCTCATTGAGAGAACACCAAGGGTTTGCAGAGTTATCAAAAAAGCAAAGGGTGGCTACTTTGAAGAATCTAAAATATAAGACATGTTTTCAGTTATTTCACACTTTTTTGTTAAGTACATAATTCCATATGTGTTCATTCATAGTTTTGATGCCTTCAGTGAGAATCTACAATGTAAATAGTCATGAAA
>NC_041345.1:895558-900558 GCF_004354835.1 Perca flavescens | reverse complement strand
ATGGCTTTGACCCAGCATGTTGGGTTATATTTTCTACCGAAAAATGGGTTAAAATGACCCATGTTGTTGGGTTAATACTACTCAAAATGGGTTGGAAAAATACAACCCACCTTCTGGGTTATCTGTATTTTTTTTTTTTTTTCACTAGATGTTTTGCATTATGAAATGTATTGATGAAATTATGAAATAATCACGCACATAACATCTCAGCATTTTGTTTTTATTGCTACAAGCCAAATATATCACTTAAGACAAAATTAAACAGTTCAATACCTTTCAGTTAACATTACATGACAGCTACAGTTTATTGGAAAATAGTGTCGGGCACACTGACTTTGATGAATTTACTGTTTATCAAATGAGACAAGAAGCTAGCACTGCGGTCCCTCTGCCGCATCAAAAAAACAAAGAAAAAAAAAGATGCTGTATTTCTCCGACATGCTGTATCAACGTTACCGTTTAAAACACTTTCCAAGTTAGTGGGGATGTATACCGCTCCAAACCAACATTAAAAACGTAGTAATCTTCCCTCAGAGTTTAGTTTTGTTTCTAAACTATGTGTAAAATGAGCGGTGACGTTAAATCATCTGTGTGATGTTTATGTTTTCAGGTAACTTTACTGTTTACATTGTGAGAAGGAGGAAATGGTTCAAACATTTCACTTTAGATGTGTGTGAATGCCACCAGGAGTCATTTATATAGTTATATTTTATAGTGATCCATTATCTGTTCAAAAAATTTTCTATTCAAAAAAAACATAGAAAATAAATATTTGT
The DNA here is from genome assembly GCF_004354835.1 of Perca flavescens. Lineage (NCBI taxonomy): Eukaryota > Metazoa > Chordata > Actinopteri > Perciformes > Percidae > Perca > Perca flavescens. Next base: position 899,782 of record NC_041345.1, on the reverse strand, counting down.
GTGTGCTGGAAAGTCGTTAGAAAATATGAAATTGGAATCGGCTAAAATCGATATCGGCAGATCAAACTCAATGAAAACTTGGAAATTTGAAACAGCCTAGTAAGTTGAAATCGGTGCATCTCTACTTATTACATCATTAAACGGACAAAATAGTCACAATTTCTCAAACTTCATGCATTGAACTATCAACTAGCAATCTGAGCTCTCATTAATTTGACAGTGTTTGATTCAAGTCCTGGTATCTGAAAGACGGTAGTCTAGATGAACTCCCAAAATTTAGCACAAAGTTGACATTGAACAACAATCCCAGCACCACAACACAACATTTTATTTTGTAAGATTCTAGCTCACCATGCCTGGAGTGTCCACTAAGCATGGAAACTCTGTGATAATGTCTAGCATTGATGTAGTCCCAGTGATGGGATCCACTGGGCCCTATGGATGGCAGTCTCCAGCATGTGTTGGCCAACCTGGGACTGTGGCCAGATGTTATTCTTCAGTCACTCAGTCAATTGGATGAACCGCTCTGGAGTTCTAGTTGGTTCTGTGAGGAGCAGAGAAATCGATAAGTTCTACCAAGCTGTGACATATTAAGATATCTAATGTTTTAATAGAGTGGGCCGGTTTCCCATACAAGAATCAAGCCTAGCCCTAGACTACAAGAACAATTAAATGAACAGTTATGTAAAAAGTTTAATCTCTGTATATGAAACTGGCCCATAGAGTTCAAGTAAGAAGTACTTGTTATGTTGCAAACAGGAGAGAGGATAAGTCAAATCCACTTCTAAATGCAACATGAATTGGATTGAAATGGAGGAGCCAGACATCTTGCTGTACCTGGTAAAATGACTCGGGTGTCTTGTGGCACTTGTGATGTTAAATGTACTGTCTCTGCCAGAGTGGAGTCTTTTTTCAGACATTACGGAGATGCTCTTCCAGAAAGCCTGTTGTGGGTTTATGCCCCTCCCTGGGGTGAACCATGCGTCGTCCTAAAGTTTAGAAGTAAACAAAAATGATTAAAAAAAAAAAAGAATTCAAACACATTAGGTAATAACAAAGCCAGAAGCAACTCTGAAAGTAAGAGCTGAAGTAAAAATTAGGATAAAGCTGAGCCAGTAATAGAATAGCTCTTGCCTTACATGTCCTGCCTGATTCTGCACAAAAAGCTCAAACTTGGTTGATGTTGTCTTTCTAAAGATGATCGTATTGTGTTGCAACTTATGTTGTAAGGTTTAAGCCCAGTTTTTTAGGGTAACTCCCTTCACTTTACCGCCAGTATCAACACATGAAGCCACCTTGTCTTGAGAAGCTTGTTGTTTTGTTGTTCACTTTTAACTCACTTTGCATTATCTTTTCATCTCTTTTTCCTCTTGCACTCATAAATGCTACTCTCACCGCTCGCTTTCCTTCTGCGGCCACACTGTCCCTGATTTAAGGCACCTGCCACACTACTCTCATAACAGGTTTTTAACCCCCATATTACGTGATACACTGCTTTCTCACCAACCATCACAGCCCTAGCAGGGATTGTCACATTTGCTTTAGGTCAGATCATTATTGTGTGGTAAAAACTTACGTAGCCTGTGCCTTGACAGTCCTTCAGGCATGGAAACTGATCCACAATTGATGATGCCAGCATAGCCTTTGCACCTGAAGATGGACTTGACAACAATATGAATTTTATTAACATTTAACACTACCACATAACACAATATATTGACAGTTTTTTTACAGTAATTATCAAAAAAAAAATAATATAAAATAAAAAATAAATCAAGATTGCACTAACTGATCCCAGATCAAAGGGATGAGATAAGTAGTTTAGATGCAGTTCACATTAGTGAAGAACTAGCCCACAACTTAAAAAATAATAAAATAATAATCTGTGTGTGAAAAATACTTACTTCTCTCCAAAGTGCACAACTAGTGGGACACAAGTATCCGGACCATGGCACGTCTTTCATTATTTATGTGATTCTGTTCCTCAGGACCACTAACCATGCATTTCCATCAGCTGTCTTAAGGATCTCATGGATATTCTATAAAAATGATTAATGAACAGAGAAAGAAAGTATACACATATATATGAATATCATGACTATGCCTCTGACTTACATCAAAATTGTCCAATCAAAGTGAAGCTTTTAAAAAAGCTTCTCACTCAATTAAAAAATAAGTTATTCAAGATAAATTACCATGAACTTACAAATGTTGCTCCTTGTTCCAAAGAAGCTCTGTGTTGCTCTGAAGGCAGCCGGTTCGGGGCTGGGACTTGAATCCTTAAAAGTATATCGAAGAAATAACAGCTTCATTACCAGGTTCCATTCCACAAAATCAATATTTTGTATTGCTTAGTATACATACTAGTTGATATAACATTTCCACAGCAATATCAAGTCTGATTATAGATCATATTACTAAGATCCTAAAGGAAACACTGTAATCTACAACAGAACTAATGCACACCCTTAGCAGCCCAGCATAGTGAAGTATAGGCAGTACAGACTGTAGCATCCCTGAAATGATTTGTCACTTTCAAGACTACAAATCAACACAAAAACAGCAAAAAATAATCAGTAAAAAATCTAAAAACGCAACTTTGTCCATCCTATTTAAGCATGTGTCACCCGAGATACTGTAATACATATTTCCATAGTACAGCATTTTCTTCAGACCACAGGTTACAAAGTCTAGGGATGATAATCAACTGTTAAAAAGACTGAATTTGAGTACAAGCCGACAATACTAGCTAGCTGCTACTGCTAAGTTTAGTTCAACATTAGTCTCGCTTTGCCAGACCATCTACATTATGAAAATGTAGCTACAGCTTATCCATATTAAGCGTCACGTTACACAATACACTTACATTCAAATATGCGCTAATATTGTAGAAACACAACCGTCTCGTTATACTTCTAATTATTGTAAAAAACCGCTAGCTTGATTTTATGCTGACTCACTTGAGGCTAGGCTAACGTTAGCTAACATTACCTTAACTACATATTAACAATACAGAAATACACCTAAACACAAACATACCTCGTAACTGTTAGGCTGCTTAACACATAGGAGGGGGCAAGTCTCTACTTTATCCTTGTCCTCTTTTGCGTTATTATCAGGTTTTATAAAAAGTCCGAGAGCTCAGGCCATAACGCTAACGCTAACGCTAACGTTCCTATTTGCCTCCGTCATCTTCACTGTCAAGTGCGTCAATCAATCATGACGTTCGGGATGCTAAATAATACTCATAACGTTAATGTTATATAGTTAATTCCGTGTAAGGAGTAATGTGTGTTTACAGTTAGGAACCAAAATAGCAATATAGAGATTTACTAGCTAACGTTAAGGGAGAGGCATTTAGCTAGCTAGCTACAACATAAGTTTTAAACTCTTGAGCCAACGGCTAATTGTTAACGTTAATGTCCTTATAGCTCGCTGGCTAAAGGGAACTAACGTTATGGTTAACCATACAGAGAGCTAAGTTAATGCTAACATGTCTTTCAGTTCACACTATCATTAAAATTGTCTGGCTATAATAACCTATTTTTATTGTTTTACCGTCTGAAACTGATCACTTACCGGCAGCTATGGTCGTTGACGTCCTGGCGCCTTCTGTCCAGAAATGGCGGAAGAACGAGCCTCGCTTTCATTTAACCCATCGTGTTGGGTCACAATCTTTGACCCAACGTTGGGTCAAATCTACCCAACCTATAACCCAACAGCCTTAACCCAGCAATTGGGTTATTAAAATAACCCAGCGTTTTTTAGGGTGTATGTATGATGATGGTGGAACCAGACAGACATCCTTGACTCATACATACAACACATATTGCTCTGCAGAATGTCTCTGGAGCCGACAGAACAAACAGGTCAGACAGTCGGCATGACAGAGATCAGCCGCCTCCGAAATAAAAACCAACTCAGCCGGCTGGGAGCAACCAGCAAGTTCAACAAGGCAGCATATAAAGGACCTGAGTTTGGTTCATTCTAAAGAGGGTTACTGTGTGTGTGTGTGTGTGTTACTGTGTGTGTGTGTGTGTGTGTGTGTGTGTGTGTGTGTGTGTGTGTGTGTGTGTGTGTGTGTGTGTGTGTGCGTGTTTTGTGTGTGTGTGTGTGTTGTGTGTGTGTGTGTGTGTATGTCTGTGTGTATGTGTGTGTAGGTGTATGTGTGTGTGTGTGTGTGTGTGTGTGTGTGCTTGTTTGTGTGTGTGTGTGTGTGTGTGT
>NC_041345.1:853058-893058 GCF_004354835.1 Perca flavescens | reverse complement strand
TGTCTATGTGTGTTACTGTGTGTCCATGTGTGTGTGTGTTACTGTGTTACTGTGTGTCTGTGTGTGTTTGTGTGTGTGTGTGTGTGTGTGTGTGTGTGTGTGTTAGATAATTAATATGGACTACTAAGTGTGACATGCACCCAAAAAACACCAAGACAAATTCCTTGTATGTGCAAAAAACGTTCTTGGCAATAAATCCCTTTCTGATTCTGATTCTGATTCTGAAGAAGTCTTTCACAACAACTGAATGGAATTTGGATCATTAATATTCCATATGGCCTTTGTTCCTGGTGGGTGTGGCCTCTGTCACGAGGGGGGGGGGTGCACGAGGGGTGTACGAGGGGTGTATACGTGTCGACGTCACCGCTCGTCTTTTTTTTTACTGTGAACGCCAAAATAAAACGAGTAGAAACTTTTCTATCGGACTCATAACTGGAGACACATGGCAGCCAGGGACTAAAGGCTTTTAGTGGTTTTCCCCCGCGGTGTGATGGTCGTCGGGACTCGGCATTGTTCGCCTTTTCGTCCCTTTCTTTCCCTCAACGGTCGCACAGCGACAGGCAACGGCGGCGTTAGCCGACCTGCTAACGTCAAGTTGGGAGAAAGTGGAGAGAAGACAGCGGCTAAACGGTTGGAGCTTATCCGCCTACACAGACCTATGCGACGGATAGCAGGTAACCCCGCGCTCCCTGCTGCTTCCACCTCCTTCACTGGCGTTGGAGTTACGCACTGTACACACACACACATAACACGTCCTGGGAGCGCAGCGGCGTACGTTAGCTTTGGAACGTTAGCTTTGGAACGTTAGCTTTGGAACGTTAGCTATGGGACGTTAGCTTTGGAACGTTAGCTTTAGAACGTTAAGCTTTATAATGTTGGCTTTTAGAACGTTGGCTTTTAGAACGTTGGCTTTAGAATGTTAGCTTTAGAATGTTAGCTTTAGAACGTTAGCATCAACTTTGCCCCTGAAATTCAATTCTAAGGGCTGCGTCTCCTTGTTGCAACTCGTCCAGCCTGCCAGCCTGCCTGGCTTGAGTTATAAAAGCTTCCTATTAATAACGTAACTGATATTAATGTATCTGACACGTCGCTCGCCCTTAGCAAAAAATAATTGCGTACAATGTTTTGAATAAAAAACACAAAAAAAAACGTACTGATAACGGATTTATAGCCACTTACTGTTACTATTTTACATTGGCCCTGCACACGCCAGTTGCTATTCAGGTTGCACGATACTCTCAGAAGGCAGCGTTTACTTACTGTAAGAGTCTGTGTGCTTACTGTTTAATATCTCTGTGGGACTCAAACGGCAATAATGACCAGTTATTTATCAGTATTCATGTCATGAGGGACCCTGGCTGCACAGGGATTGAGTGAGATCAGGCGGCCCGAGGTTTATGCAAAGCCGCTGGTGTGGTGTAGCAATGCGGTAGATAGGGTCCGGTTTATGTTTCCACAGGAACACGGGGAATTGAACCGCTATCATTTATGTTAGGGTCGATATGTCACGGGGTCAGGGTTTGCTGACAGCAGCAGGATAGTCCGGCGGAACAAGGTCAAACCCTGGACTGCAGAAAAGGGGCAGCAGTGTTTTAGGGCTGCATAATTAATCGCATTTATATCGAAATCGGAATATCGCGTTGATATTTTATGGGGCTACAACAACAACTAGATTTTCGTCATTTTCGGTAATTGGTGATTGAGTCCAACTGACCACTTCAAAAAGTCACTTTTTTTGGGGGGCTTTTCCCATTTATTAGATAGTGCCAGTGGATAGACAGGAAAGGGGGAGAGAAAGAGAGAGGGGATGACACTCCACAAAGGGCAGCAGGTCGGATTCGAACCCGCACCCCTGAAAAGGACTCAACCTACATGGGGTGCACGCTCCTACTGGGTGAGCTAGAGGCCATCCACGCGTCAATTTTTTCAATGCTTTCTTTATTCGTGGTCAATAAACCTAATTTAAATGACATAAGTGAGAAATGATGAGTTATTTTGACTAATAGTTGAGATCAGAGGATGTTGAGTCAAAGTTTAGTCAGGCGGCTGTTTTGAAACCATTGACCATTTATTTTTCAAATGCTATGAACTGGAATAAAACATCCCAAATTCAGTGAAAACCATCATCTATTTTACCTGCGAAGAACTTTGTATTGATTCCCCTACAATGTAAATACATCCATCCATGTTATTTGTGGGCAATTTGATTGTAAGAAACTCATATTTCTGATTTAAAAAAAAAAAAAACTTGAAAATGGGTATTATTTGACTCGAGGACAACACAAGGGTTAGAATAATGATACAAAAATGATCACTCCTTCCAATGTCGTGAATCATATCTCAATATCCGTCAAATTAATCGCTATTAGGCTATGTTTAGATGGAAACAATCTGAAGAGAAAACGCAAAAGTGGCGTTGCGTTTTCAGTTTTTATTCCGCGTTTAGACGAGCGTTTTGGGGGGAAATCTGCGTGCATCTGGTGACCCGAAAGTATGAAATGTGGCGTAGTATGCACTAGGGCTGGGCAATATATCAACATTGTGATATGAGACTAGATATTGTCTTAGATTTGGAATATCGTGATATGACATAAGTGTCTTTTCCTGGCTTTTAAAGGCTGCATTACAGTAAAGTGATGTACTCTTCTGAACCTACCAGACTGTTCTATTATTTACCTTTGCCCACTTAGACATTGTGTCCACATTACTGATGATTATTGATCTATAATCTCAGTGTGAAGATATTTTGTTAAAGAGACAAATACATACAGTACAGGCCAAAAGTTTGGACACCTTCTCATTCAATGCGTTTCCTTTTTATTTTCATGACTATTTACATTGTAGATTCTCACTGAAGGCATCAAAACTATGAATGAACACATATGGAATTATGTACTTAACAAAAAAGTGTGAAATAACTGAAAACATGTCTTATATTTTAGATTCTTCAAAGTAGCCACCCTTTGCTTTTTTATTGATAAGGGAAATAATTCCACTAATTAACCTTGACAAGGCACACCTGTGAAGGTAAAACCATTTCAGGTGACTACCTCATGAAGCTCATTGAGAGAACACCAAGGGTTTGCAGAGTTATCAAAAAAAGCAAAGGGTGGCTACTTTGAAGAATCTAAAATATAAGACATGTTTTCAGTTATTTCACACTTTTTTGTTAAGTACATAATTCCATATGTTGTTCATTCATAGTTTTGATGCCTTCAGTGAGAATCTACAATGTAAATAGTCATGAAAATAAAAAGGAAACACATTGAATGAGAAGTTGTGTCCAAACTTTTGGCCTGTACTGTACATACATACATACATACACTCACAGAGATACATGCATGCTGCTCACACACACTCTCACACACACTCTCACACACACGCTCACACACACGCTCTCTCACACACACACACTCTCACACACGCTCTCTCACACACACGCTCTCTCACACACACGCTCTCTCACACACACACTCTCTCACACACGCTCTCTCTCACACACACACTCTCTCACACACGCTCTCTCACACACACACTCTCACACACACACACTCTCACACACACTCTCACACACGCTCTCACACACGCTCTCTCACACACACACTCTCACACACACACACTCTCTCACACACACACTCTCACACACACACTCTCTCACACACACACACTCTCACAGTGCCTTTTTACCCATTTTAGATGGATGGGTTTTTAAGATTTTCACTCTGGAGGATGGTTTCACATTTTTGTGTTTTTTTTGTTTTTGTTTTTTTTAAGCCACAAAAACGCTGTCGCCGTCTAAACAAAAGGCCCATCTGATAGAATAATTTGTGGTTTTCACCCGGGAGCGTGTTGGTGTTAACGGGGCCTTAGATACGGCAGAGCAGCTCTGCTGCCCCGGGCTGTCGGCTGCAGTGAGGAGCCGTCCCGTGGGGCAGCAGGAACCAGTCTGCCAGGTGAAGAGAGCCGATGAATAATTCAGACACATGCAGCATATGTTCAACGGGCTCCAGGAATGTGCTGCTACTATTGCTGCTGCTGCTGCTGGGGGACAATGGACCTTTTTCACAGCAGACCTCTTTGACTTGTCCTAGTAGGAAAAGCACAGCTGAAATTGATAACCTTAACATGACTAACTGATAGGACTGTGTTCGATTGAAGAACTTCTTAGTCGACCAACACTTATTCTAGGGCTGCTTGATTTATGGAAAAAAAATAATAGTAATAATCACGATTATTTCGGTCAATATTGAAATTACGATAATTTGACACAATTACTCGTTGACTTCTGGAAAGATGTTGCAATTATTGAACTTAAAAAACAGTGGAAAAAGTTCAATAAATCAACAGTAAAAAAAACACATACAACTGTGAAATTTGCATATTTAAACGTAATGTTTTTTCATTCAGAACACAAGAGAAAATAAGAATTTACTTGCAAAACGTAATGAGCTAAATAATTGTCTTTCTCGATTTATTTATTTCTCGGTATATCTGTTAGGTAAAATGGCAACCCTTAATTCTTGTGTTTACCAGAGATGATCTCGTACGTTTCTTGGAAATAAGTCATTCAGCATCAGACATGACTAATGGACTACAGAGATCTAAGTTGACTAAGACCAAAACCACCGATTAGTTGACTAATCGACTGAGAGAGCAGCCCTACTAACTGATGGATTAATCGTTGGATCTCTACTACAGAATCGGATGTAGGAAAACGTAATTAATTAAGTAGTCGCTGCACGTCTTACAGCTGCTATGATTTGTGGGAAACCTGCTTTTGAAAGATGTCAGGCATCATTTTTAATTTTGATCCATTCTGAAGTGTATTCTGCAGATGTTTTATTAAAAAAAAAACTAAACGTGGCCGGTTAGCTCAGTCGGTAGAGCGGGTGCACCTAAGCAGAGGTTAGTTCCTCGACGAAGAAGGTCCAGGGTTCAAGTCCAACCTGTGATGGCTCTCATGCATGCAGGGCTGAAACGATTCCTTGAATAATTTGATTACAAAAAATCCTCGACGCAAAATGACTTACCTCGAAGCTTCGTTAAATCATCTATCTATCTATCTATCTATCTATCTCCACAGAAACAGCTGATCAACAACCTAATAGCATAAGTGTAACAGAGTTGTGTGACATTATTATCAAATATATAAATGAAGATAGGTTGAGTATGACTGATATTTACACATAGGCCTACTACTGAAACTTGTAGTTCTGAAAGTTAAGTTAAATAACTTAATGTAATGTTTGTGTATGTTTAGTGTATGCCTTAGTTTGAGGTTGATATAATTTGAAAAAAAATTCTTTAAAAACAATGTAATATGGCCCTTAATGTTTAGTTTTTTGAGAGATTATATTGTAAGCAATGTAGGCAATACAAATGTTGCTTTTTTTTCCGAAAATGTTGCTCAAAAAGAATCGATAGCTGCAGCCCTACATGCATTTCTTCTCTCTCTCTCTCTCTCTCTCTCTCTCTCTCTCTCTCTCTCTCTCTCTCTCTCCTTTCATATCTCATCTTTCCTGTCAAATATAGGCAGAAATGCCCCCAAAAAATTAATAAAATACACCGTAGGTGGGAGATTGTGGTGAGGCTTGTCTCTGGTGGCTCTGAGCTGTAATCTTCATGGCAGTCTTTACATTGCGGGGGCTTGGTTTCCTTCAGCAGCCTGTCCTTTGTTTGCTCGTATTTTACAGAACAATATGTATGCATGCATGCATGACGTTGGACATTTTTAGGGTAAAAATAGATCTTAATGTAGGCGGCATGCCTGAAGTGCCATGTACTTACCCAGAGGATAAATTACTCGGGTTGCTTTACAAAGACAATGACTTGACATTGGGTTTCTACCTTTTTTTTGTGTCTCAATTCAGTTTTATTTATAGTATCAAAACATAACCAGAGTTACTGTATCTCGAGAGACTTTACAGATAGAGTAGGTCTAGACCACACGTATAATTTACAAAGCCCCAACAATTCCAGTAATTCCTGTAGAGCTGCACCATATAAGGAAGATATGCCATATGCAATAACCATATTACTTAAGCTAAATACAGATGTTAAAGTTTACTCAGTTCTGCTTTCAGTATTCTGCTAAAATACAACAAACTGCTTGTTGCATTTAAAACAAATGAAAGGAAATCCTTTCCTACGTTTTCCTTTTATTCAGGTGAGTCAAACTCCATCTCCCAGAGGGCCACACTGGAAACTGAGTCAGACACGTAGAGCTTATTGACATGTGTTTATTTAAGAGAAAAAGTCAAATATCTTGACTGTATTATTGCATGTCTCATATACTGTAGTCTTCTCACTTACAGTTTGGGCCTCATAAAGCCCCCAAAAAAGTTCGGCAAAAATGTTCCTCAGCCAGCGACAAATACGTTTTAAAAAAAGCGCCAAAAAATTTGGAAAAAGGCTCATAATTGTCTGGAAAAAGTGACAAAAATATCAGAAAGCGCCAACAACTTCCGAAAAAGTGGCAAAACATTGAGTAAAGCGTAAAAAATGTTAAATCAAAGTGTCTAAAGCGTTGAAAAAAAGCCCATAAACGGCCAGAAAAGGCATCAAAATTGTCAAAAAAACAAATAATCGGGTCAGGCACTTTAGCAATAGAATTATCAAAATCTTGATTTCATTGCAGCTGGATTTTCTCCATAAGTCCAGGGTAGATATGGACAGCCTGGGCATCAATGGGACGGTGAGGAGCTGTAGTATGTGAACCAGCTTTCAAATTCAACGGGGAGCAATATTTTGCCATTTGGGGGCTGGGAAAAGTCAGGCACTTTAGCGACAGAAACAAGGTGGGCCTGAATTTATTGTGAACCTAAATTGAAATGCGGGCCGGCTCAAAACCTGCAAGATTTGGTCAGATTTAAGTTGAACAAATTAAACATTGTATTGAATATAAAAGGCACCACTAAAAACAGTGACAGTTACATTATGAAGTGCATTTTTTGGGCTGCTCCCTCTTAGTGGATTAGTCAACTAATCGGTGGTTCTGGTCTTAGTCAACTTAGATCTCTGTAGTCCATTAGTCATGTCTGATGCTGTTTTCATGCTGAATGACTTATTTCAAAAAAAACGTACGAGAACATCTCTGGTAAACGCAAGAATTAAAGTGGTGCTTTTGCACGACTCGTTGCGGAGAAACTCAGATTTACAGATCTGTCGATTAAATCAACTAATCGATTACCGTATTTTTCGGACTATAAGTCGCTCCGGAGTATAAGTCGCATTTATTTAGAATTTTTTCATCTGTCAACTACACAACAGCACCCAGAACAACCGGCTGAATACGGTAGGTTTCCGGTATGTTACCGTAACACATTAACAGTTATTGATCTACACAGTAACACCCAGAACAACCAGCTAGCAGGGCGTGGAGCATGGAGGTATTAAAAGGCGTGGAGATGTAACTGCACCGTGAACGAGCCCCTCCAGACTCCTTCCTCCACCTCGGGACATCTTTCAGCCCACGATTCTCCAGTCTCCCTCATAAGTTTCTCTCTCATTTCAAACTCTCTTTCTGCTGCTCCATTACTGTTTTCGGGGCTGCATATTTTACTACCTGCAGTTTGTCTCTTTTCTTTCTCAGTTGTCTTTAGGAGCGTTCTAGTTGTCACGAGCCTAGAGCGCCCTCTCACGGCTGTAGACGGTAATGTTTTCAGTATGAATTAACATTTAAAAACATGTTAAATTATATATATTTTGATATATAAGTCGCACCTGACTAGAAGTCGCAGGACCAGCCAAAGTAGGAAAAAAAGTGCGACTTATAGTCCGGAAAATACGGCAGTGGGTACAGTATAATGAGTGTTAGTTGACTAAGAAGTTCTTCAGTCGAGCACAGCCCTATGCATTTCTCTACATTTCACACCGTGTTTATTGCGGCAGTTGGTATTGCGAGGATTGTATTGTTTAAGCCCTAGTGGGTAGTAATCTCTACCTTGCACAATCCTAATCACCGGCTTTCCTGGAATAACTTTAAATGGCTTGCATCATTTCTGTGGTTTAGTCAAAACTCCTTTTCATTCCTCGGAGCGGAGTGCAGAACAGAGCGTGCTGTAATCTCCCTGAAGAACAAGCATGATGGGGATGCACTTTAGCATCGGCATGATGAGGATGCACTTTAGCATTGGAATTATGAGGATGCACTTTAGCATCAGCATGATGGGGATGCACTTTAGCATCGGCATGATGAGTAGGTAGGGTTCCACACAGCGAAATTTCCCTTAGCTCTCATTGATGTTGAATGGAGACGAAATTCGGAGTAGGCTACAGAAATTATAGGCTCCGGTTATCTAAGAGATTTTTTTTTTTAATGTAATGGCTCAATATTGAAATGATTTCAACAATGTGGATAAGGTTGTTATAGTTTGATGACCATATGTAGGCTATTCGTTTGAGCCAGAGTAGGCGACAACGTTACTAATGAAGAGAGAGACAGAGAGAGTGGCAGAGGCCAGTGGGCAGCAGACTAGGGCTGTAGCGATACACTAATCTCACAATACGATACACGATATTCAGCTCACGATACGATATATATCACGATATTCAGCCAACGATACAATTCGATATAATTCGATACACTTACATCATTTTCTGAAAGATTTAAAGGGGACCGAGTGATTTTGGTGACATCTTGTGAGTTTTCCACTTATTTGGATTTAATTAATTTATCAATTATATTGAACAGAGAAAACCATCAACTAATTTACACAATATATGTCTCTGACTGGACAGAGAGTCTACAGCAGGGACCATCAACTACATTTACACAATATATGTCTCTGACTGGACAGAGAGTCTACAGCAGGGACCATCAACTACATTTACACAATATATGTCTCTGACTGGACAGAGAGTCTACAGCAGGGATCATCAACTACATTTACACAATATATGTCTCTGACTGGACAGAGATCAGGGACCATCAACTACATTTACACAATATATGTCTCTGACTGGACAGAGAGTCTACAGCAGGGACCATCAACTACATTTACACAATATATGTCTCTGACTGGACAGAGAGTCTACAGCAGGGACCATCAACTACATTTACACAATATATGTCTCTGACTGGACAGAGTCTACAGCAGGGACCATCAACCATTTCAATATATGTCTCTGACTGGACAGAGTCTACAGCAGGGACCATTACATTTACACAATATATGTCTCTGACTGGACAGAGAGTCTACAGCAGGGACCATCAACTACATTTACACAATATATGTCTCTGACTGGACAGAGTCTACAGCAGGGACCATCAACTACATTTACACAATATATGTCTCTGACTGGACAGAGTCTACAGCAGGGACCATCAACTACATTTACACAATATATGTCTCTGACTGGACAGAGTCTACAGCAGGGACCATCAACTACATTTTTTTTCAGAATTTTTTTAAGCACTCTGGCGGCCGGACTTTCAAATAAAGAAAATAAAATGAATTTATACCGAATACGTCTATTCTTGTTCGAAATTTTCACTTTCTTACCGAATTAATGCTACTATTTTTATAACCTGTATTGGTGTGAGCAAACTCCTAAAAAAACATGGAAACTCCAATAATGATAACTGGCTCTTTTAACTAGAAAATGATCTCAGACTAGGAGGCAGTTCACGGAGGAGTGATGGTTAAAGTCTGTGATTATGGAAACATTATTATAGTATGCAGCATCCAGACAGTGGGCAGTGGCCCGTGGGCTCTCGTGATATGACATAAGTGTCTTTTCCGGTTATTAAAGGCTGTATTACCGTCAGTAAACGTGTTTATTTAAGAGAATGGAATATTTTGACTGCATTATTGCATCGCTCATATACTGTAGTCTTTTCACAAAAATGTTCCTCAGCCAGCGACAAATAGGTTGGGGAAAAAAAGTTGGAAAAAGGGCCATAATTGTCTGAAAAAGTGACAATATGTAGGCTATATAATACGTACACCTGTCAGATAAATCGGTGTTAGCAATAAGGAAAGAAACTCAAATACCAAATGTCTGATTTAGACACCGATGTGAGCCACATAAAGAGCATTGTTGTGGTGAAATACTTGCTCTGTCTCGTGAGTTGGACCTGTGACTCGATCTTGACAATCCTCTTTTCTTTCCTTGCTCAGCCTTTTGTTTTCTACTCGGGGATTTTTGCCGTGTCCTAAACAACTCCCTGTAATCCTCCTATTGCACAAAAAATATGCATATAAATAGAGGGCTTTCATTCCCAATGTAAGCGCACTGTATTCACTACACAAAATCGTGTGTGCGTGTGTGTGTACACTTTGAGGCAAATTGTCAATTCGGCAACGATTAGCGCAAGACTGCCTGTATTCGAAATCTAAGCAGTTAATTTCTCGCCTAAAATGTTCTCATATGTGAATTTAGTGATGAATAAGACGGCGAAAATTGTTAAAAATTGTCCTGTTGTTGGTCTGCCAAAGAAGTCCCATTCACCTCGTTCTGAATGTGAGAGATAGCCACACCCCCTGATTTGCATATAATAACTTGAAATAAATAAGTGTGGACTTATGAAATAAAAGAACCATGAAATAATTAAATTTATTTATTGCCTCATTTTATTTATTTCATGATGCATTTTCATAAATAAATATTTATTTATTCATTTATTTAATTGTGAATAAAATGGCATTCCATAATAATTAGGTTATGGTCAGGTGGTAAGGGTTAAGGTTAGGCATTTAGTTGTGATGGTTAAGGTTAGGGTAAGGGTTAAGGTTAGACATTTAGTTGTGATGGTTAAGGTTAGGGTAAGGGTTAAGGTTAGACATTTAGTTGTGATGGTTAAGGTTAGGGTAAGGGTTAAGGTTAGACATTTAGTTGTGATGGTTACGGTTAGGGTAAGGGTTAAGGTTAGACATTTAGTTGTGATGGTTAGGTAAGGGGCTAGGGAACTCATTATGTTAATGACAGGTCCCCACAAAGTGGTGTGTGTGGTAGTGAGAGTGATGGGAATTATCTTCAGAGTGAGTACATGCAGATGGGTCTGCAGGGGTCTGCTGAAAATCAACACAATTTATAATTTTTTTTTAATGCTTTTTCAAAAATTTTTACTAACCCTTTTTTTTTAATGTTTTTGTTTGTCTCTTTTTAAACCATTGTTAGTGCCTTGTTGTTGTTGTTGTTGTTTGAACCTTTTTTCAAAGCTGTATTCTGCTGTGTTCTAGGCTTTCAATGCCTTTAGTCACTTATTTTTCTCAATGTTTATGGCGCTTTTATGTCAGTTTAGTCAACATTCTGTGACGTTTTTTCTAAACATTTTAATTACGAAGAGCGCTGCGTTGAACCATCAATGTGATTTTTGGGCAATTATTTGAAAGAAACCCACATTTCTAATTATAGAGAACTTAGAAAAGGGGTCAGACTTGACCCGAGGACACCAGGGGAGGGGTTAAGTACAGTATGTATTAAGTAAAATATGCATATAAATGGAGGGCTTTTCTTCCCAGTCTAAGCGCTGTGCGTCACACTGTATTCACAACACACAATCACTCCTTTCTGTATTTCTTTTCTTCTGTCATCCTTAACTTAAGTCTCTCTTTTGTGTTTTTTTCTCCTTCTTTTCATTCCCCTCTATGAACTGCCATGCTTATCTAAATCTCTCATGTCACTTGCATTAGACAGCCCCTGTTTTTGGCTTGTCTCCCTTCTGTCTCTTTCCCTTTCTTCTGTTTCTTTGTGGACTGGATGAACCACACAGGGTGCCTCTTCACTAGAGCTGGGCAATATATTGATATTATATCGTGATATGAGACTAGAGCTGGGCGATTTGTTTCCCTAAAATTATCTGCGATTTTTATTTATAAAAAAACTCGATTTACGATTCGATTTTTAAAATATATATTTTAAAAATATTTATTGTATTTAAATAAAGTGCATCAACATAAACAAAATTGCAAAGGCAAACCCTTTCTCTAAGTGAAAAGTCACTGTGCAGTGTGCAACAAAGATTGTTAAACATCCAAATTATTTATACTGTATTTGGATTTAAAAAAAAGCTAAAAAAAAATAGATTTTTTTTTGAAATTATGAATCGATTTGACCTACCAACTCGATTTTTAAATCAAATCGATTTTTTCCCAGCCCTGTATGAGACTGGATATCGTCTTAGATTTTGGATATCGTGATATGACATAAGTGTCTTTTTTTTGGTTTTAATGGCTGGATTATAGTAGAGTGATGTAATTGTTTAAATTCACCAGACTGTTCTAGCTTTTCTATTATTTGCCTTAACCCACTTAGTCATTATATACACATTAATGACGATTATTTATCAAAAATCTCAGAGTAAATATTTTTTTTAAGCACCAATTGTCAACCCTTCAATATCGTCTCGATATCGAGGTATTTGGTCAACAGTATCGTGAACTAGGGCTGCTCCCTCTTAGTGGATTAGTCGACTAATCGGTGGTTCTGGTCTTAGTCAACTTAGATCTCTTTAGTCCATTAGTCATGTCTGATGCTGTTTTCATGCTGAATGACTTATTTCCAAGAAATACATACACAAGAATTAAGGGTTGACATTTTACCTAACAGATATCACCGGGAAACCTACTTTGATTACTTTCATTAAGGCAGTTATTTGTTGTGTTACACGTTTTCTGAAATGTTTAAATATGCAAAGGAGGCTATTATCTTATTCAATATATGCATCATTTAACATGACTCTTTGCGGAGAAACTCAGATTTACAGCTCTGTCGATTAAATCAACTAACCGATGCAGTTGAATGAGAATGAGTTAGTCGACTAAGAAGTTCTTCAATCCATCACAGCCCTAGTAAAGTGATATTAGATTTTTTTTCCATATTGCCCGGCTCTACTCTTCACCCTCTCACTGCCTCACTTCCTCCTCTGGCGCACGCTGCCCAGGATGACTGACACCCATTGGTTGAACCTGTCTGTGTGTTATCACACTCTCTGTGTCTGCCCCCCCCCCCCCCCCCCCTCCCTTCCTGTCTGTTGTGTTTAGGTGAGTGATGGAGACGAGAGAGTGGACCGTGGTGGCTGCCAGCTTCGTGGGTTTCCAGCTTCTCTTTTCAGTGGCCAGCCCTCGGCTCTCCTACATCATCACGCCGGCATACAAGGCGCTGCCCACCACCAAGCTCACCGAGTGGAACTCCAGGTGAGTGTCCCAGAAACCCACTACCCCAGGTGGGGGTCAAACTCATTCTCACTGGGGGGGCCACACTGGGAAAAGAGAATCACACCAAGGGTCAGAAATAAAGAGATTGTTGACATGCTTTTGTTACTGCATGTCACTTTTTTCTTTGGTATCTTTTTTTTTTTGTGGTTTTCTCAGACATTTGTCACCTTTTTTTTTTTTTTTTTTTTTTTGTAAATTTGTTGCTTTTTCCGATATTTTTGTTGACATGAAGCCCTACAAAAGTCATCAAAAGAGTTCCTTAGCCATCGTAGAATTTAGCAAATTAAGCAAGAACGAAAGACATTTTTTTTTTTTTTTTTTTTTAACAACAACTTTTTCTCAAGTATTCCCCTGAATATTTCTCTCTCTCTGTCTGTCTGTCTGTCTTCTTCTGGGAGGTCTCAGAGTTTGCAAATCTGCCAAATTGTGCATTAATTGTCAGGTAACTGCAGTTTAAAAAAAACACTGTCATGTGTTTTTGGTTTGGCGCACAACTAGGAGGGCCAAAATGTATCGTGAACCCAAATTGACCAGATCTAAATCTGCAAGGGGCTGAATTTGGCCCGCGGGCCTCGAGTTTGACACATGTGCACTACCCTTTCTCATACGCATAGAGCTGCAACTAAGGGTGGCACGGTACACAAAACCCACGGTTCATATCACGGTTTCGGTTCTGTACGGTTATTGTTATTTTTTCTTTTAATTAAACTTATTTTTTTCTTTAACGCTGCAGAAATGTACTTCAGCATATGATATATAGCTAAAAATAGTAGGGCTGCTCCCTCTTAGTGGATTAGTCGACTTATCGGTGGTTCTGGTCTTAGTCAACTTAGATCTCTTTAGTCCATTAGTCATGTCTGATGCTGTTTTCATGCTCAATGACTTATTTCCAAGAAACGTACGAGCACATCTCTGGTAAACACAAGAATTAAGGGTTGACATTTTACCTAACAGATATCACCGGGAAACCTACTTTTGATTACTTTCATTAAGGCAATTATTTGTGGTGTTACACGTTTTCTGAAATGTTGTTTAAATATGCAAAGGAGGCTATTATCTTATTCAATATATGCATCCTTTTGCATGACTCTTTGTGGAGAAACTCAGATTTACAGATCTGTCGATTAAATCAACTAATCGATTAGTCGATACAACTGAATGAGTGTTAGTCGACTAAGAATTTCTTCAATCGAACACAGCCCTAAAAATTAGCATAGGCCTATTTAATGCATTTTGCACAATGCTTGCACACAGAGGCAGTTCTATCTATAGTTTTATTTCCGCTGTGACCATAGGTAACATGAGATCCAAAATGTTCCCACACACCAGACTATGCAGTACAGGCCAAAAGTTTGGACACACCTTCTCATTCAATGAGTTTCCTTTTTATTTTCATGACTATTTACATTGTAGATTCTCACTGAAGGCATCAAAACTATGAATGAACACATATGGAATTATGTACTTAACAAAAAAGTGTGAAATAACTGAAAACATGTCTTATATTTTAGATTCTTCAAAGTAGCCACCCTTTGCTTTTTTTATTAATAAGGGAAATAATTCCACTAATGAACCCTGACAAAGCACACCTGTGAAGGTAAAACCATTTCAGGTGACTACCTCATGAAGCTCATTGAGAGAACACCAAGGGTTTGCAGAGTTATCAAAAAAAGCAAAGGGTGGCTACTTTGAAGAATCTAAAATATAAGACATGTTTTCAGTTATTTCACACTTTTTTGTTAAGTACATAATTCCATATGTGTTCATTCATAGTTTTGATGCCTTCAGTGAGAATCTACAATGTAAATAGTCATGAAAATAAAAAGGAAACGCATTGAATGAGAAGGTGTGTCCAAACTTTTGGCCTGTACTGTACTTGAATAGAATTGTTATTGGATAGAGTTTATTGAAAGTGTACACACGCACGCACACATACACACACACAAGTACACACACAAGCCCACACATACACAAGCACACGCGTGCAAACACAAGCGCGCGCACACACACACACACACTTGTATAATAAGCCTTAAAATGCTGTTGATAGTTGCATTTGACATCTTGGGACCCACCTCCCCAGAATAGTTCTCTTATGTAACATTGCCAAGACAGCCTGACTGAAGAGACACGTGTTGAGCAATGAGCTGTGTTTTTGGGGTGTTTTTTTTTTTTTTTTTTTTTTTGGGGGGGGGTTTTGGTGAGCTGGCTCCTGATGTTTCTCTGGCCAACTCATCACCATTCCACACAGCTCCAGCAGAGCACAGACAAGTTTCCCCGTCCAAGCAGAAACCTCCCGGGTGAAGTTCACCGGGCAGTGACTTGCAGTTGCATAACCTCTAACTGACTCTGTGTTATCTCGTCTTCTTCTTCTGTTGTCTCTTTGGCTGTCTGCCGGCACTCTCGGATAAGCAGCAGTGCAAGAAATATTCAGATCCTTTACCACGCTGTAGAAATACTCTGTTACAAGTTAAAGTCTTGCAAACTACAGGTGTTTTGTGTGCAGAAATCTTGTAAAAGTAACTATACATGCTGTTGTGTTGCTGGAGTTTATTGTCAAAACGTTTTGCTTTCTTCCGATTCGACTATTAAATAGGGTTGGGATCTTGAAAAACTGAAAAATGACATTAAAGGTAATGTGTTTACTAGCGATCCCGTGAAATGAATGGTTAATATGCATTTAGGTCCATTTTGGTGAGCCCAGAGGGGAGATATGGCATTTTAAAAGTTGCCTACATTTTACGGTAGCTAGCCGACGGTAGACTACAGAGAGAGTAGGTAGCTAACGGTAGACTACAGAGAGAGTAGGTAGCTAACGGTAGACTACAGAGAGAGTAGGTAGCTAACGGTAGACTACAGAGAGAGTAGTAAGTAAGTAAATTTTATTTATACAGCGCTTTTCACAGACAAGGTCACAAAGTGCTTTACAATGTGCATAGACAATAAAACATAGTAAAAATAGTCAATAGAATAAGATCCAAGTACAACAGAATCAATTTTCAACTAAATAAAAGACAAAGGCTACCCAAAAGCTAGCCTGAACAAGTGAGTCGTCACTTGTCCCTTAAAACTAAGAGGAGGAGCTAGCAAACGGTAGACTATAGAGAGAATAGCTAGCCGACGGTAGACTACAGAGAGAGGAGCTAGCAGACGGTAGACTACACAGAGAGGAGCTAGCTGACGGTAGACCACAGAGAGAGGAGCTAGCAGACGGTAGACTACACAGAGAGGAGCTAGCAGACGGTAGACTACACAGAGAGGAGCTAGCAGACGGTAGACTACAGAGAGAGGAGCTAGCAGACGGTAGACTACACAGAGAGGAGCTAGCTGACGGTAGACTACACAGAGAGGAGCTAGCTGACGGTAGACTACACAGAGAGGAGCCAGCTGACGGTAGACTACAGAGAGAGGAAGACTACAGAGAGAGGAGCTAGCCGACGGTAGACTACAGAGAGAGGAGCTAGCCGACGGTAGACTACAGAGAGAGGAAGACTACAGAGAGAGGAGCTAGCCGACGGTAGACTACAGAGAGAGGAAGACTACAGAGAGGAGCTAGCCGACGGTAGACTACAGAGAGAGGAAGACTACAGAGAGGAGCTAGCCGACGGTAGACTATAGAGAGAGGAGCTAGCTGACGGTAGACTACAGAGAGAGGAGCTAGCAGACGGTAGACTACAGAGAGAGGAGCTAGCAGACGGTAGACTACAGAGAGTAGTCTACCGTCAGCTGGAATGTTTTGATGTTTAAAAAATGATCTTACTCTTTAACAGAAAGCTCGACCTCCTTAGAAATCCTTTACATAATGTCATTTAGAATAATAATCTGAGTCTGTCAGTGGCAAAACGAGCACTTTAGTGAAGGTAAAAACAAGCTGGACTAGTGTGCATGAAAAGAAAAGACTCAAGTAGAGTACAAGTACCTCCACATGTGCACTTAAGTATAGAACTTGATTAAATGTTCTCAGTTGTGCTGCAGATAAGACTTTATCTGCACATATACAGCTGTAGTTTACATTAGCCTTGCAGTCCTCCAGAGTACAGGGTGTATTGACCCGGGAATAGTCTAACAACGAGTCAAAGGCCGGCCACTGATGGGTCACTGCAGAGTGGTGTTCTGTTGCATAACGGCCAGCTCTCTGTGTTTCAGCGTGTGGGTTATATAACCATGACTTAAGTGCAAGGAGGGGAGGGTGAAAGCATTTCCAAAGAACGAGCCGAGTCGACTGTCGAGTATTGAACACAGCTGCATAATCTCGAAGTTCCCCACTGACCAGCACAAAACATGTTTTCATGTAACCCAGCCCTAGTTAGGAGACTCTCTAGTCTAGAACAGCTCTATTTTATTGTTGTTTTCTTTCTTTCTTTCTTTCTTTCTTTGTCCCCATCTTCTGTTAATTGTGCATTCTTTTGGCTGATACATGGGGAAATATCTGGAAATGAGATGAAGACTTTAACAAATGCTGAGTACAAGGAGTTCAGACTAATGCAGCTTTATTCACACAACAAACTAACTTTGATGAAAGGGAGAACAGTTGACATGCACCAAATGTATACGCCAAGGTTTCTCTCCTACAAAGGGAGATAACCATGTGTACACTCTCCTAAGAGCATGCACCCATAGTGTTTCTACAAACATCAAAATAACTCCTGCTTGATATTTTCTGGCCTCACACAATCCAAGCTATGTATTTCAGTGCAACATTTCCTTTCAAACCACGCCTTTTATGGCCGATGCTCCTAATAAATTCACACATTCCCATCTATTCCTGTGGGTGAAGGTTGTCCCCAGACTAAGCTTCTTGTGTAGTACCCTACATTCAAGATATGAAATACACTTGAAACCTGAATGTTGAAATATCCAACCTATCACTGACCAGCACAAAACATGCTTTCATGTAACCCAGCCCTAGTTAGTGGACTTTCTCTAGTCTAGAACAGCTCTATTTTATTGTCTTTTCCTTTCTTTCTTTCTTTCTTTCTTTCTTTCTTTCTTTCTTTCTTTCTTTGTCCTCTTCTTTTTATTGTGCATTCTTTTAGTTTTTACAAATATATCGGACTGATGTCATGAAGTGTTAGGTGGTATGTACGACACGTGTGTATGCCATTATTGGCGTGTTACCAAGACGCATACTCGCTTTTTAGCGTGTTTATCAATGCCGTTCGGCCTCCATTGACTTACATTACCTTGTGATTGCGTGTGGATGGTGGTAGGTGGTGATGGCGCAGTGGATATGACCCATGTCCTTTGGTGTGAGAGACTAGGGTTCGATTCCCACTGTGCTACATCAACCAATGTGTCCCTGAGCAAGACACTCAACCCCTAGTTGCTCCAGAGGTGTGTTACCTCTGATACATAGCAATTGTAAGTCGTTTTGGATAAAAGCGTCAGCTAAATGACACGTAATGCTTGTGAATTGATGCCGTAGAGAGAAGTATGAAAGCCCGAAAATCTGCATAGAGAGGTTGGTTGGGGGGGGGTGGATGGGTTAAACAATACAGGACTTTAACCCAGGAAATCGGGATCAGGTCCCGCGTGGCATGTTTCCTAAACCCAGCCCGTCCACTGTATACGGCGCTCAAAACGCGTCCAGATAACACGCCACACGGCTTTAGAAAAGTGGCGTGTATGTTTACGCGATAACGCACAGCTTGTATAAATTTCCGTGTAACATAGACATACATGTGGATAGCTCAAAATGGGTACTGATTGATTGATTAACTTACTTTAACTGGACGAATTTTGAGTCTTATTTTAAATCCTGAGGCTATTTTCTCTGATCTACTAGTAAACAGCGCAGTGACAAATTTGAAAAAAAAAAAAAAGTATAAAATGTCCATGGAAACAATATTACATAACGTTAATCAAGTAGATCTTTAAGGAGATTTCAACTGAGTTTTTTTTACCAACAAAAAAATATAGATATGACACAATGAGAAACGCATGGGACCTACTAATGGGTCTTGTGTCCTTTTTGAATGCATCTGATTTTAAAGAAAAATCTCTCTGAAGTGTACGGTCCACTCAAAAACGTATAAGATATAAAAGTGCAATTCGAAAGTAGGAAAAATACCTTTACAAACGGAAAGCATCATGGGTAAAGTTGGATCGATTGATCGATCGATCCAGTTACATCCAGGGCTTTCCCTGCCATATAGACTCAGGATTCAAAATAAGATTACTTAATAAGAAATTACTTCAAGATAAAACAGCCTATCGCTAAAACCTAACAAACAGACAGAGATTCCCCCAGCATCTGATGCCGGCTAACCCAGAACCTTCACTTCTTATCCACTTTCTCTGCTTCATCCATGGTGCTGTTATCAGCTGGATATAGTCCAGATCTTCTAGCTCCAGCCGGCTAACGATATGTAACACACCGTATGAAAACATAACCCCGACTTCTCAGCTCAAAAAGACAAGCCACCATTGTTGGATTAGAACACCTGTATGTCTTTAATCTCCTGCAAATTTTAAGGAGTTTCCTGAGAGCCAGGTCATCTTCATACTCTGTGTCACAAATCACACGCTTGCAAAACACTCACCATTGTTGTCTCACCCTGTTCATCTGGGAAAGGAATCCTCCTTTTGGCTCAAGTTATTAATTTATTATCTTTTTCGAGCAACTGCCGCATCTTCAATTTTAATAATGTCTCATCTAGGCCTGGGCGAAAAATCGATTAAATGAATTAATTTGATTTTTTTGTTGCGGGCGATTTAAAAAAAAAAAAAAAAAAAGTAAATCAAGTTTTTGTGTAATGGCGCATTTTTGGCTCCCCGGAGTTTCACATA
The DNA here is from genome assembly GCF_004354835.1 of Perca flavescens. Lineage (NCBI taxonomy): Eukaryota > Metazoa > Chordata > Actinopteri > Perciformes > Percidae > Perca > Perca flavescens. Next base: position 873,109 of record NC_041345.1, on the reverse strand, counting down.
GCAGTATGGCAAGCGACAACAACAACAACAACATCATCATAGCACACACGAAACAGCAACAGCAAAGTGACAACATGGCTACCGTTGAGAGTGGGAAGTTTGTTCCCAAGAAAGGAATAAAATCATCTGTTGTTCGGAGCTGGTATGGGTTTGCTGCGACAGACGTGGAGCAAGAGACCCCCACGCTGCAACGTTTGCCTAAAGCCCATCGCAGTCAAAGGCAGAAGCACCACAAACCTCCTCCAACACATCCAGCCGAATATGAAAAATGCCAGTCTCTCTCCGAGACGAACAAAACCGCAGTGACCAACAAACCTTAGCTAAAAAACGGCTAACTGTAGCCGAATCCTTCGCACAAGGCACCACATACGTCAGGAAAGGGGCACGGTGGAGAACAATCACCGAAGTGGTTGCTTTGCACATGGCCACAAAGTGTGACTTAAAACACAGCTAGGAATTTAATTGCAAGAGGGTGTCCATTTATTTATTATTCATTCCCAGAAATGGGAGTTACATTTGTCTTGCTTTTGATTAAATAAAAGCAACATTTGTTTTAAGTTGTCTGCCGTTTGTACTTAGTGCTTTCCTTAATAAGTAGGGGGAAAATAAATCGGAAATCGAATTTAAAACAAAAATAAAGATTTTATTTTTAGGCCATATCGCCCAGCCCTAGTCTCATCCTTTCCCAAGACCAGATGGCTTCCTCATGGCCCAAGAATAAACAGGGAGAGAGAATGTCAGGTCATGATATCAGAGGTCTTACATTATATTCTTAACAAAATAATCCTACAACGTGAATGTAAAATCAGTGTGAGCATCAAAACCAGTGGCGTAGTCTACGTGATACGCAGCTATACGCTTGTAATACCAACTAGAAAAGGTCAAGAGCTTTGTTGGGGCTCCCGCGAGGGACTAAACTCTGAGAGATGCATTAGAGTGCCCATATTATGACAAAATCACTTTTTTCTGGGATTTGGGGTGTTATTTTGTGTCTCTGGTGCTTCCACACGCATACACATCTTGAATAAACCCATCCATGGTGTTCTGAGATCTGGTTTCTGAATGTGTCCTCCTTCAGTCTCCTGGTGAGCTGTTCAAAATCGGCACTGCTTTCTACGGCACTAGCCGAAACGAGCTGGCTAACCGCAACTGTTAGCATGCTACGTCGTTCTCAATAGCAAAGCACCGCTACAACACACACTAGTTCACCATAATCTCCAAAAGAACTACTTCCATGTGCTCCCTGGTTTAGAAGAAGTCTCCCAGCTGATCCTGCCTTGGAACTGACTGAAGGTGGAGAAACAGCCTTTCTTTTACGGTCTATGGAGCTAGCTGACATGATCTACATCTGAGCTACTGAGCATGTGCAGTGCAATCAAAGATAGTACAGAAGAAGAAAAGAGGTCTCACTCTGTAGCTAAAACAGAGAGCTGAACACAGGGTGAAAAGAGGAGCTGCAGCAATGTGCAGTAAAACTAAAATATGGTGTTTTTTGATCATTAAACCATGTAAACCTATTCTGGTACAACCTCCAAGTACAGTTATGAACCTGAAAATGAGCATAGTATGGGAGCTTTAACACACAAAATACAACTAGTACTGCAGTTACCAAATGTAAAGTTACTTTGAGTCGAAATAAGTGCGTTAGTGTGGAGGTTAACAGAAAGCGTTCGCTCCCAAAAAAACAAAAGGTGAAATTCTCATGCCATGGGACATTTTTAAGAAGTCTAAAATTCGCTCAAGTATTGTGTTCTAGGTTTAAAGTTAATTTTAAACGAGGCTTAATTATCCTACGTTCGTGTAACGCTGAAGCAGCGCTCTACAATGTTTTTTGATTCCGTTGATTGTAGTTCGGTCTGTCGCTAGTACGTATAATTCGCTGTATTACGACAACAAATGAAACCAACATGGTACTTGCATATGCAACTTATTTTGCAGCCCATCAGCTTTCATGTGATTGGCGCGAGTCTCTTTTGGATTGTAGCCTCCCAAAGACATGAAACGGATTTCATTCTTCAGCTTTGGGGAAGTGCAAGTTCAGCAATACTTAGCTGGAAAAAAAATTCAGGGCTTAGTTGTTGTGATGAAGGTCTTAAATTTTATTCATAATGGTCTTAAAAAAGTCTTAAAATTGACTTAGAGCACAGCTTCTGCAGGTTTTACTATCTCCAACGTTTTAGACCCAGATATGGTAATAATAATAATGGTCCAAAACAGAGGATATGAGCTAGGGCTGCTCTCTCTTAGTCGATTAATCGACTAATCGGTAATTTTGGTCTTAGTCAACTTAGATTTCTTTAGTCCATTAGTCATGTTTGAGGCTTTTTTTCATGCTGAATGACTTATTTCCAAGAAAGGTACGAGCACATCTCTGGTAAACACAAGAATTAACATGACTCTTTGTGGAGAAACTCAGATTTACAGATCTCTTGATTAGTCGATACAATTGAATGAGTGTTAGTCGACTAAGAATTTCTTTAATCGAGCACAGCCCTAATATGAGCGGAGTGGAGCGGTGAGAATCTCAGCTCATTGCTCCCCAGCTTAAAGCTACATCAGGCAGCCCCGCTCATTATCGCTCAGCGCAGTTTGCTTCGCGCTCCACTGAAATCGCCCCCCGCTCGCTCCAAAAAAAGAAAAAATCTACATGTATATCACTTTTAGCTTAGACCACAGCCTTCCCTCCTAAATAACTAATGAGCAACAACATTTTCCAAATAGAAATGTTTTATTTAAAGCGCCCATATTCAGCCCATCAGGTTCATAACTGTATTTTAAGGTTGTACCAGAATAGGTTTACATGGTTTAATTTTCAAACCGGGGCGCACATGGAAGTAGTTCTTTTGGAGATTTTGTGTGTGTGTGTTGTAGCAGGGCTTTGCTATTGAGAACGACGTAGCATGCTAGCGTTAGCATTAGCGTTAGCATGCTAACGCTACGAGCTAATGGTTGTAGTTAGCCAGATCATTTCGGACTGTGACGTCACAGAGACACAAAATAACACCCCAAATCACCAGAAAAAGTTTTTTTCATAATATGGGCACTTTAAAATTACAAATTAGTCACAAAAATTCCTGTAAAATTAAACTAATAAATTGGCCTAATAATATAAATAAAAATTATATAAACAAAAATCTACAAAAGTTACTGTATTCAATTTGCTAACCTTGTTGCTTTCTCCCCAGCGTGTTCACGTAGCACACTTTAATGCTTTCGGGAGATGTGCCTTTTTAGATTCCAAAAGGACTCTTTACTTATCGAAACGATGTCTCCACATTCGTTTTCTTGTACCACATTACCACTGTTTGTTAGTTTTTTAATAGTACACCTGTATGATTTCTCATTTTCTTTTTTGAAGTACGTTTTGAACTCTATTATTGATCCGAGTTTTGAATGAAAATAGTCTGATGAGAGTGCAAGACAGATGGATTCTGGGTCAGGCTTGACTGAGCATGCTCTGACTCGTGGTGTGATCGGAGCGAAATTTGAGCGAAAATGTTTATTTTTTGGGCATTTCATGGCCTTTATTTCTATAGGACATTTTTTTTAAATAAAACTTTTTTTCCCGAAACTTTTGTCGCTTTTCCTGATATATCTGCCGATTTTTGCTGCGTTTTTCTTTAAAAAAAAGAATTTTCCCAACATTTTTGAAGCTTTTTCCAACATTTGTCGCCTTTCATCAATTATTTTCTTCGAATGCTATGAAATTGAATAAAAGACCCAAATTCATTGAAAGTAGTGAACTGATCATTTATTTTACTCGTAAAGAGCATTCTAGAGAACCACCCAAGTTATTGTTTTTGATAATTTGAAATAATTTAAAAGAAACCCAAATTTCTGATAGAGGAACTTTTTTGAAAATTGGTCAAATTTGACCCGAGGACAACAGGAGGGTTAAGAAATTTGTGTCCGAGCCCGACACGGTTAAAATCAAATTTATTTTTTTTTCCTCATACTAATGACACATGTAGGCTACGTGTGTTTGTGTGAGCATCAGCGCACACGGGGCAACAAGCGCACGTTAATCAGCTGTTAAAATGTTCAGTGTGTTAACCACGTTATAACATGAATAACCACTAACTCTGCTCCGGTTGCATCTACAACACGTCTGCTTCCTCTTTCTCTATCTCTCTTCTGCCCACTCACTCACTCACTCACTCACTCACTCACTCACTCACTCACTCACTCACTAGGGCTGCCACCTCTTAGTCGTCGTTTTGGTCTTAGTCGACTAAGATTTCTTTAGTCCATTAGTCATTTTTTATTCTTATTCATGCTTCATTACTTATTTCCAAGAAACTTCTGTTCACATTTATGGTAAACACAAGATTTAAAGTGGTGCTTTTGCAGGATTAATTGTGGAGAAACTCAGTTTTACAGATGGTTAATTAACTACATTTATATTGTGCTTTTCTAGTCTTAACCACCTCTCAAAGAGCACAGCTCTGTTAATTAAATCAACTAATCGATTAGTCGGCAAAATCCTATAAGTGTTAGTGGACTAAGAAGTTCTTTAGTCGACGACAGCCCTAATAGATCATTCTTTGGGGCTTTTCCCTCTTTTATTAGATAAACAGGAAAGGGGGAGAGAGAGATGGGTGATGACACGCAGCAAAAGGGCAGCAGCTCGGATTCAAACCTGCTGTAAAGGACTCAGCCTACATGGGACACAAGCTCTTACTGGCTGAGAGGCCGCCCCCTGTAGAGCCAGTTTTGGCGTTTTGGAGTGTGTGTTGACGGAGGAGAAACTGTAGTCCTGCCAGAGGAGAGATAATGACCACTGGACCTCTGAAGTACCTCTTCAGAGACCCAGATAACTACTCCAAAGTTCAGGGGTGACGCTGCGTCAGGCCTGATCAAAAAGACTTTCTGCTATTATCAGACAGCTAACAAGACAGCAGAGACATACACAGCCCTTGGTTTAATGATTAGCCTTTAGGTACCATTCCTGACTGTAAAACTCTTATCTAGAGCTGCAAAGGTTAACCGATTAGTTGTATAGAAGAGAATGCCTTTTATTGTCACTATACACATGTATGAGATTAAAAGCAACTCCTTTCCCAGTGCCAACATGTACGTAAAATAAATAACATGGAATAAAAGAAGTGGTGCAAAAAGAAAGGGGGTAAGGTGCATAGGGCTGCAACAACAAATTGATAAAATTCAAACTAAAAAAAGTTTGCAACAAATTTAATTATCGATTCGTTGTGTCGCGCAACTATTAGGCCACCTAGTCGCGGAGATTAAAAAAAAAATTTAGTTGAGAGCAGAGCAGAGCGAAAGAAAAGAAAAAAGAGCAGAGCGGAAATACGGAAAGAGACCGGAGAGACCCGTAACGTTGTTCTGAAACACTCGGCGGAGCCAGAGAAATCAGTACGACCCGAGTCATCCGAGGTGTGGGAGCATTTCACACTAAATAAATCGCACGACGGTGATGAGTCAGCACCTAAAACGTAAACCTGTTGGAGTCCTTGATGAGGAGGAAGGGAGTTCAACAGCAGGGTAAAGTCACTACACTATCCTCCTTCTGTTCCGGTCTGAAGGGAGGAACGTACCGTCCCTCCAGGAGCTCTTCTGGTGCTGCTGTTTACTCGTTATCCAGCTGACTAGCATGACGAGCTAGCGTTAGCTCGGTAATAACAGTAATAAAGCAGGGGGGGTATAGTTTACAAGACTAAAGACACGGTTTTATTCACTCGCCTTTTTTGGCCCATTAATTCTTCAATCTGTTATGTATATTATGTGCTTTGTCCCATATCAGTTATTGATGACAAATATATTAGTGTGTGTTGTATAAATGAACTTAACTTGCACTTACTACAATGATGGTAATAATTTAATGAATAAGTGTGTCTGTCTGTCTTTCTGTCTGTCTTTCTGTCTGTGACTTGTCCGTATCTGCTATTTGGGTTACTTAACTTTACACAACTATTAACTTAAACAATAAGTTTGTATTGAGTTTATGTAAATTAATGCTTTTTTTTTGTATCCGATTCATCAATTAATCGAAAAAATTATCGACAGATTAATCGATTATTAAAATAATCGTTAGTTGCAGCCCTAAAGGTGCACACTTCTGAGATGCTATATGCATATAAAAAGGTGTGTGTTTATATACAGTGTGATATGCAGTGTGGGTTATTGCACATTATTTGAATATTGCCCAGTAGTGGTGATCATATTCAATGAGTAATAGATATTTTGAGAGTAATAATGTTGCAGAGTATACAGGTATGGGCATGCAGGTCTTACAGGGAGGTGTGTTCAGGTGCATTCTGGGCATGCAGGTCTTACAGGGAGGTGTGTTCAGGTGCATTCTGGGCATGCTGGTCTTACAGGGAGGTGTGTTCAGGTGCATTCTGGGCATGCAGGTCTTACAGGGAGGTGTGTTCAGGTGCATTCTGGGCATGCAGGTCTTACAGGGAGGTGTGTTCAGGTGCATTCTGGGCATGCAGGTCTTACAGGGAGGTGTGTTCAGGTGCATTCTGGGCATGCAGGTCTTACAGGGAGGTGTGTTCAGGTGCATTCTGGGCATGCTGGTCTTACAGGGAGGTGTGTTCAGGTGCATTCTGGGCATGCAGGTCTTACAGGGAGGTGTGTTCAGGTGCATTCTGGGCATGCAGGTCTTACAGGGAGGTGTGTTCAGGTGCATTCTGGGCATGCTGGTCTTACAGGGAGGTGTGTTCAGGTGCATTCTGGGCATGCAGGTCTTACAGGGAGGTGTGTTCAGGTGCATTCTGGGCGTGCTGGTCTTACAGGGAGGTGTGTTCAGGTGCATTCTGGGTGTGCTGTTCTTACAGGGAGGTGTGTTCAGGTGCATTCTGGGCGTGCTGTTCTTACAGGGAGGTGTGTTCAGGTGCATTCTGGGTGTGCTGGTCTTACAGGGAGGTGTGTTCAGGTGCATTCTGGGTATGCTGGTCTTACAGGGAGGTGTGTTCAGGTGCATTCTGGGTATGCTGGTCTTACAGGGAGGTGTGTTCAGGTGCATTCTGGGCGTGCTGGTCTTACAGGGAGGTGTGTTCAGGTGCATTCTGGGTATGCTGGTCTTACAGGGAGGTGTGTTCAGGTGCATTCTGGGCGTGCTGTTCTTACAGGGAGGTGTGTTCAGGTGCATTCTGGGCGTGCTGGTCTTACAGGGAGGTGTGTTCAGGTGCATTCTGGGTATGCTGGTCTTACAGGGAGGTGTGTTCAGGTGCATTCTGGGCGTGCTGTTCTTACAGGGAGGTGTGTTCAGGTGCATTCTGGGCGTGCTGGTCTTACAGGGAGGTGTGTTCAGGTGCATTCTGGGTATGCTGGTCTTACAGGGAGGTGTGTTCAGGTGCATTCTGGGCATGCTGGTCTTACAGGGAGGTGTGTTCAGGTGCATTCAGGACATGATGGTCTTACAGGGAGGTGTGTTCAGGTGCATTCTGGGCATGCAGGTCTTACAGGGAGGTGTGTTCAGGTGCATTCTGGGCGTGCTGGTCTTACAGGGAGGTGTGTTCAGGTGCATTCTGGGTGTGCTGTTCTTACAGGGAGGTGTGTTCAGGTGCATTCTGGGCGTGCTGTTCTTACAGGGAGGTGTGTTCAGGTGCATTCTGGGTGTGCTGGTCTTACAGGGAGGTGTGTTCAGGTGCATTCTGGGTATGCTGGTCTTACAGGGAGGTGTGTTCAGGTGCATTCTGGGTATGCTGGTCTTACAGGGAGGTGTGTTCAGGTGCATTCTGGGCGTGCTGGTCTTACAGGGAGGTGTGTTCAGGTGCATTCTGGGTATGCTGGTCTTACAGGGAGGTGTGTTCAGGTGCATTCTGGGCGTGCTGTTCTTACAGGGAGGTGTGTTCAGGTGCATTCTGGGCGTGCTGGTCTTACAGGGAGGTGTGTTCAGGTGCATTCTGGGTATGCTGGTCTTACAGGGAGGTGTGTTCAGGTGCATTCTGGGCGTGCTGGTCTTACAGGGAGGTGTGTTCAGGTGCATTCAGGACATGATGGTCTTACAGGGAGGTGTGTTCAGGTGCATTCTGGGCGTGCTGTTCTTACAGGGAGGTGTGTTCAGGTGCATTCTGGGTGTGCTGGTCTTACAGGGAGGTGTGTTCAGGTGCATTCTGGGTATGCTGGTCTTACAGGGAGGTGTGTTCAGGTGCATTCTGGGTATGCTGGTCTTACAGGGAGGTGTGTTCAGGTGCATTCTGGGCGTGCTGGTCTTACAGGGAGGTGTGTTCAGGTGCATTCTGGGTATGCTGGTCTTACAGGGAGGTGTGTTCAGGTGCATTCTGGGTGTGCTGTTCTTACAGGGAGGTGTGTTCAGGTGCATTCTGGGCGTGCTGGTCTTACAGGGAGGTGTGTTCAGGTGCATTCTGGGTATGCTGGTCTTACAGGGAGGTGTGTTCAGGTGCATTCTGGGCGTGCTGGTCTTACAGGGAGGTGTGTTCAGGTGCATTCTGGGCGTATTGCTATCTTGATCAACAAAAACCTGGTCTGAAGTCAATAACTCAGCATTTCAGTGTTATTTTAACAGCACATTAGTAAAATTAGTCCTTTTTGAAATAAATTTCAGTTGCACTCCTATATTAGTCCTGTCATCATGTTCACTATTTTGGTGTTTCTTGTGTTTCTTGTTCCCCAGGTTGGTGTCGACGGTGCACGCTCTGATCGTGGGGTTGTTCTGCCTCTACATCCTGTGGTTCGATGATGCTGTCAACGCCAATCCCGTCTGGTAAGAGCAACAGAAAGCTAACTCGTGCTTCAACAACACTGTAATACAATCAAATACGTAGGGCTACCTCCTCTTATTAGTAGACTAATCGGTATTTTGGTCTTCATCGACTGGGATTTCTTTAGTATATCTGCTTATAGTGCTGTCAAACGATTAAATAATTTAATCGCGATTAGTTGCATTTAATGTCAGAGTTACATCGCAATTAATCGCACATTTTTATCTATTCTAAATGTCCCTTGTTTTTCTTTTTTTCCCCATTACTTATTTATTTATTTTTTCTCATTTTAATGCTGTGATCAACATGGAAAAGTGGATCGGCTTGCTTTGTGCTTTTGTCGCCTGGCTTTGACAAGTTGGGGGAGGTGGAAGGAGAATTGCGATCAGCTGTGCGCTCGGCCATCAGCTGTGTGTTAGACCATCGAGTGGTATTTTACACTGGACCTCAATCTTATCCATATTGTCGAAATCCTTTAAATATTGAGCCACTACATTAAAAAAATCTTGTAGATAACCGGAGCCTATAACTTCTGTAGCCTACTCCCTAACAACCGACTACCTGAACGACTTTTTCTCGTCTCTCTCCACACCGCTGTCTGCAGACTTTTGCGTTTTTTACCCAACGCTGGGCCGTTTTAAGATATAGATAGATAGATAGATAGATAGATAGATCTAGATAGATAGATAGATCTAGATAGATAGATAGATCTATCTAGATAGATAGATAGATAGATCTATCTAGATAGATAGATAGATCTATCTATCTATCTAGATAGATCTATCTCTATAGATAGATAGATCTATCTAGATCTAGATAGATCTAGATAGATCTAGATAGATCTAGATAGATCTAGATAGATCTAGATAGATAGATAGATAGATCTATCTATCTAGATAGATAGATCTATCTAGATAGATAGATCTATCTATCTAGATAGATCTAGATAGATAGATAGATCTATCTAGATAGATAGATCTAGATAGATAGATAGATAGATCTAGATAGAGATAGATAGATAGATAGATCTAGATAGATAGATAGATCTATCTAGATAGATCTAGATAGATAGATCTATCTAGATAGATCTAGATAGATCTATCTAGATAGATCTATCTAGATAGATAGATAGATCTATATAGATAGATAGATCTATATAGATAGATAGATCTATCTAGATAGATAGATCTATCTAGATAGATAGATCTATCTAGATAGATAGATCTATCTAGATAGATAGATCTAGATAGATAGATAGATCTAGATAGATAGATAGATCTAGATAGATAGATAGATCTAGATAGATAGATAGATCTAGATAGATAGATAGATAGATAGATCTAGATAGATAGATAGATCTAGATAGATAGATAGATAGATAGATAGATAGATAGATAGATCTAGATAGATAGATCTAGATAGATAGATCTAGATAGATAGATCTAGATAGATAGAGATAGATAGATCTAGATAGATAGATCTAGATAGATAGATCTAGATAGATAGATCTAGATAGATCTAGATAGATCTATATATATAGATAGATCTATATATATAGATAGATCTATATATATAGATATAGATATATATATAGATATAGATAGATAGATCTATAGATAGATAGATAGATCTATAGATAGATAGATCTATAGATAGATAGATAGATCGATAGATATATATATATATAGATATATATATATAGATATATATATATATAGATATAGATAGATCTATAGATAGATAGATCTATATATATATATATATATATATATATATATATATATATATATATATATATATATATATATATATAGATAGATAGAGATAGAGATAGATAGATCGATAGATATATATATATAGATATATATATATATATATATATAGATATATATATATATACAGTGGGGGAAATAAGTATTTGACCCCTTGCTGATTTTGCAGGTTTGCCCACTTACAAAGAATGCAAAAATCTACAATTTTAATCATATGTACATTCTAACAGTGAAAGACAGAATCCCAAAGAAAATTCCAGAAAATCACATCATATGAATTTATTAAAATTGATAACCATCTGATGAGGAAAAACAAGTATTTGACCCCCTGGACAAACAGCATGTTAATATTTTGTAGAAAAGCCATTATTGGCCAGCACAGATGTCAAACGGTTTTTATAGTTGGTGACAAGGTTTGTGCACATTTCGGCAGGGATGTTGGCCCCCTCCTCCCTGCAGACAGCCTCCAAATCATTCACGTTCGAGGTTGTCGCCTGGCAACTCAAATTTTAAGCTCCCTCCAAAGATTTTCAATCGGATTCAGGTCTGGAGACTGGCTAGGCCACTCCAGAACCTTGATGTGCTTCTTCTTCAGCCACTCTTTTGTTGCTTTGGCGGTGTGCTTAGGGTCGTTGTCGTGCTGAAACACCCATCCTCGACCCATCTTCAGCTCTCTCACTGAGGGAAGGAGATGTCGGTCCAGAATTCCACGATACATGGCCCCGCCCATCCTCCCCTCAATACGATGGAGTTGTCCCGCACCCTTGTCTGAAAAGCACCCCAAAGCATGATGTTGCCACCACCATGCTTGACGGTGGGGATGGTGTTCTTTGGGTTGTACTCGGTGTTCTTTGCCCTCCAAACACGACAAGTTGAGTTGAGGCCAAAAGTTCTATTTTGGTCTCATCTGACCACATCACCTTCTTCCAGGCCTCTTCTGAGTCGTCCAGGTGGTGAATGGCGAACTTCATGCGGGCCTGTACATGTTTCTTCTTGAGCAGGGGGACCTTGCGTGCGCTGCAGGATTTCAATCCATGACGGCGTAGTGTGTTACCAACCGTTTCTTTTGTAACTGTGGTCCCAGCTGCCTTCAGTTGATTCATCAGTTCCCCCTTGTGGTTTTGGGATGATTCCTCACCGTTCGCATGATCAGGGACACCCCACGAGGCAAGATCTTGTGTGGAGGCCCACACCGAGGAGGTTGGCGGTGGTGTGGTGCTTCTTCCATTTCCTGATAACTGCACCGACAGTTGATCTTTTCTCTCCAAGTTGCTTTCCGATTCTCTTGTAGCCCATCCCAGCCTTGTGCAGATCAACAATCTTGTCCCTGATGTCCGTAGAAAGCTCTTTGGTCTTGCCCATGGTGGTGATGTTGGATGCTGGTTGTTTGGGTGTTGACAGGTGTCTTTTATACAGGTAACGAGGTGAGGCAGGTGTATTTGATGTAGATAATTGGTTCGGATTGGGGCTGTGTCTTAAAGAAAGACTAACTGGCTTGTAGGAGCCAGAATACTTGCTGATTGTCCAGGGGGTCAAATACTTGTTTTTCCTCATCAGATGGTTATCAATTTTAATAAATTCATATGATGTGATTTTCTGGAATTTTCTTTGGGATTCTGTCTTTCACTGTTAGAATGTACATATGATTACAATTGTAGATTTTTGCATTCTTTGTAAGTGGGCAAACCTGCAAAATCAGCAAGGGGTCAAATACTTATTTCCCCCACTGTATATCTATATATATCTATATATAGATATATAGATATATATATAGATATATAGATATATATATATATATATATATATATATATATAGATATAGATATAGATATAGATATATAGATATTACACATGCACACGCAGGCCGATATGGTGATATTTTTTTAACACATCGGTATCGGTTCGATGTCAAATTATATATAATTATAAATATTAAATTTTTTCTGATGAGTCATATTTTGCACACAGGTAAAGGTGCCTAATATCAGTCATTTCAGAAAATAAATCACAAAAAATAAAAGTTTGGAAAATAGTTCATTTGATTATCATGAAAATGTGTTTTCTATACAGAGATATCGACATCGGTGGATATCGGTTATCGGTATCGGCCACAATTTTCACATCGGTGCATCAATGTCATTTAGGCAGGCTCCAAAAAAACTAAATAGTGTGAATGCTTCAGGCGCTTTTAGGAGAAACCTGTCTTCTCAAATCTGCTTTTTTTTTCAGACCGGCAGCTGTGATAGGCTCACAGGAGAAGGGAGGAAACCGATAAAGGGGTGAAGATGGGAGGATGGGGGGTGGTGGTGGTATTAGAAGGATCATCGGGGGTTGGTAGTTTAAATCTTTTGGAGGGATGAGCAGGATTGCTTCATCAGAAGGTGAGAGGATGGATCTAATGTGTCAGTGGAGTCTCCATGGAGTTGTAGATTGAGTGGATTAAGCCTCTGATTATCGTCTTTACCATTTTATCTCTCTCTGGGTCTCTCTCTCTCTCTCTCTCTCTCTCTCTCTCTCTCTCTCTCTCTCTCTCTCTCTGGGTCTCTCTCTCTCTCTCTCTCTCTCTCTCTGGGTCTCTCTCTCTCTGGGTCTTTCTCTCTCTCTCTCTTTGTCTCTCTCTCTCTCTCTCTGGGTCTCTCTCTCTCTCTCTGGGTCTCTCTCTCTCTGGGTCTTTCTCTCTCTCTCTCTTTGTCTCTCTCTCTCTCTCTCTCTCTCTCTGGGTCTCTCTCTTTGTCTCTCTCTCTCTCTCTGGGTCTCTCTCTGGGTCTCTCTCTCTCTCTCTCTCTTTCTCTCGCTCTCTCTCTCCCTCCTCTGGGTTTCTCTCTCTCTCTGGGTCTCTCTCTCTCTCTCTCTCTCTCTGGGTCTCTCTCTCTCTCTGGGTCTCTCTCTTTGTCTCTCTCTCTCTCTCTCTCTGGGTCTCTCTTTGTCTCTCTCTCTCTCTCTCTCTCTCTCTCTCTCTCTCTCTCTCTCTCTCTCTCTCTCTCTCTCTGGGTCTCTCTCTCTCTCTCTCTCTTTGTCTCTCTCTCTCTCTCTCTCTCTCTCTCTGGGTCTCTCTCTCTCTCTGGGTCTCTCTCTCTCTCTGGGTCTCTCTCTCTCTTTCTTTCTCTCGCTCTCTCTCTCCCTCCTCTGGGTTTCTCTCTCTCTCTGGGTCTCTCTCTCTCTCTGGGTCTCTCTCTCTCTTTATGTGTCTCTCTCTCTCTCTCTCTCTCTCTCTGTCGATCTCCGTCTCCCTCTCTCTCTCTCTGCTCTTTTTTGCATGAATATCTTCCTTTTTCTTCCCCCTTTCCAACATCTCAACCAGTCTTTTTAAAACATTTCTATTCAGCTTTCTGTCTCCCACTTCTCCCTTACATTCTTACAAGACTCGTTCCTTCCTCCTTCCTCCTGCTCTTCTCCTTTTTTCTCTCTGCTTCACTCTCTCTCTCTCTCTCTCTCTCTCTCTCTCTCTCTCTCTCTCTCCCTCTCCCTGAGCCTCCTCCTGCCTCTAGCTGTCTGGGCCTTTACTTCAGAAAAGGCAGCTGGACTGATCAGTCTCCCCGAGTACACACACACCCCCTGTAAGTTGCACCTATGGTTAGTTGCAGCCCCAATAATCTCACTGTTGCAGCATGAGCCTTGCACTTTGCTATGACGGTATTTTCTCACGCTGTTGAATTTCTCACCCCCCCCTTGTATATATGTATGTATATATATGTGTATATGTATGTATATATATGTGTATATGTATATACATATCTGTATATATATATATATATATATGTGTATATATACAGTGGGGGAAATAAGTATTTGACCCCTTGCTGATTTTGCAGGTTTGCCCACTTACAAAGAATGCAAAAATCTACAATTGTAATCATATGTACATTCTAACAGTGAAAGACAGAATCCCAAAGAAAATTCCAGAAAATCACATCATATGAATTTATTAAAATTGATAACCATCTGATGAGGAAAAACAAGTATTTGACCCCCTGGACAAACAGCATGTTAATATTTTGTAGAAAAGCCATTATTGGCCAGCACAGATGTCAAACGGTTTTTATAGTTGGTGACAAGGTTTGTGCACATTTCGGCAGGGATGTTGGCCCTCCTCCCTGCAGACAGCCTCCAAATCATTCAGGTTCCGAGGTTGTCGCCTGGCAACTCAAATTTTAAGCTCCCTCCAAAGATTTTCAATCGGATTCAGGTCTGGAGACTGGCTAGGCCACTCCAGAACCTTGATGTGCTTCTTCTTCAGCCACTCTTTTGTTGCTTTGGCCGTGTGCTTAGGGTCGTTGTCGTGCTGAAACACCCATCCTCGACCCATCTTCAGCTCTCTCACTGAGGGAAGGAGATGTCGGTCCAGAATTCCACGATACATGGCCCCGTCCATCCTCCCCTCAATACGATGGAGTTGTCCCGTCCCCTTGGCTGAAAAGCACCCCCAAAGCATGATGTTGCCACCACCATGCTTGACGGTGGGGATGGTGTTCTTTGGGTTGTACTCGGTGTTCTTTGCCCTCCAAACACGACGAGTTGAGTTGAGGCAAAAAGTTCTATTTTGGTCTCATCTGACCACATCACCTTCTTCCAGGCCTCTTCTGAGTCGTCCAGGTGGTGAATGGCGAACTTCATGCGGGCCTGTACATGTTTCTTCTTGAGCAGGGGACCTTGCGTGCGCTGCAGGATTTCAATCCATGACGGCGTAGTGTGTTACCAACCGTTTCTTTTGTAACTGTGGTCCCAGCTGCCTTCAGTTGATTCATCAGTTCCCCCTTGTGGTTTTGGGATGATTCCTCACCGTTCGCATGATCAGGGACACCCCACGAGGCAAGATCTTGTATGGAGGCCCAGACCGAGGGAGGTTGGCGGTTGTGTGGTGCTTCTTCCATTTCCTGATAACTGCACCGACAGTTGATCTTTTCTCTCCAAGTTGCTTTCCGATTCTCTTGTAGCCCATCCCAGCCTTGTGCAGATCAACAATCTTGTCCCTGATGTCCGTAGAAAGCTCTTTGGTCTTGCCCATGGTAGTGATGTTGGATGCTGGTTGTTTGGGTGTTGACAGGTGTCTTTTATACAGGTAACGAGGTGAGGCAGGTATATTTGATGTAGATAATTGGTTCGGATTGGGGCTGTGTCTTAAAGAAAGACTAACTGGCTTGTAGGAGCCAGAATACTTGCTGTTTGTCCAGGGGGTCAAATACTTGTTTTTCCTCATCAGATGGTTATCAATTTTAATAAATTCATATGATGTGATTTTCTGGAATTTTCTTTGGGATTCTGTCTTTCACTGTTAGAATGTACATATGATTAAAATTGTAGATTTTTGCATTCTTTGTAAGTGGGCAAACCTGCAAAATCAGCAAGGGGTCAAATACTTATTTCCCCCACTGTATATGTGTGTATATGTGTATATATATGTATATGTGTATATATATATATATATATATATATATATATATATATATATAAAAACAAACACACAGAGACATACATACAGTACAGGCCAAAAGTTTGGACACACCTTCTCATTCAATGTGTTTCCTTTTTATTTTCAGGACTATTTACATTGTAGATTCTCACTGAAGGCATCAAAACTATGAATGAACACATATGGAATTATGTACTTAACAAAAAAGTGTGAAATAACTGAAAACATGTCTTATATTTTAGATTCCTCAAAGTAGCCACCCTTTGCTTTTTTTGGTAACTCTGCAAACCCTTGGTGTTCTCTCAATGAGCTTCATGAGGTAGTCACCTGAAATGGTTTTACCTTCACAGGTGTGCTTTGTCAGGGTTCATTAGTGGAATTATTTCCCTTATTAACAGTCAGAGTCAAGCAGCTTAGCTTGTTGTTAATATTAATGAGAACTGGCAGAAATCGAGCTGAGTCTTCCTGCAGGCTTTCTACACCACGCTAGAATGGCTTGAAACAAGGTAACCAAGGTTACAGAGTCCATGGTAGACCTTCAGACATCACCACAAAGTCAGGAAATACATCTGGCAGGGCAGCTTTACTGTAACCAATCAGTCCCAAAACGTCCCAGTTAGAGAGGAAATGCCCTAAACATATTCTTTATAAATCTTTATCATCATTCCCCGAAAGAACCGAGCAGACCTGACTTGTTGCACGAACCAAATATTCTTCAAAACTTGACATTCAAGCGTGCTCGCTAGCTCAAAGTTTGTTGTTTCCCGAAGGGAACTGAGTTTGAGAACAGCAACACACCCAGAGAGCGGGAGGTAAAGGGCATGATGGGAGGTGCAGTTATCTTGGAAATGTACTAATGCTCTCTGCTGCTACCAGGCAGGAAGACGAGTGTACAAATTACACCACCGAAAAGAGATGCAACAAAAATATGTATTAATTTAATGATTAAATAAGGTAGTGTCTCCAAACTTACCTCAATTATAAGTTGTCTCCTGCTAGTTATTCTACAGCACTTACTGAAATATTCTTGGGGTGAGTGACCGAGATGAATAGGGATTTTGTCATGATTTCTTAGACGCTTTTATCCAAAGTTTGATCCAAATGATACAAGAAACAAAATTAACATGAATTAATATGTAATTGTTATGTTAAGAAGAAGTAACTCTCGGTTTTGTTTTGGTTTTTTTTCTATAACTTTGTATCAGTTATGTTCACTTGTCACTTTGGTACCTCAAAAGTATGAAATAATGAAATGAAAACGGATCTGTACTGATTTTCTAAATATTCTTGATATTTTTGTTGTTTATTTGTTTTTTAAATGCATTTGAAGATAATGGCCAAGCAAGTCACTCAAGTTGAAAGCCAACAAAGTAAGCTCTCAAATGCTTTTCATTCCATGTTTTTATCTGCTATAGAGCTTGAGAAATTAAGATTTTAGTAGGCTTTGACAAATTTTGACAAATATTTCTGGAAACCCTTAGGTTTTGGGAGGGGGTTACAGAAAAGTATTTAGGCAAAAAAGGCCTTTTTTAGCAGGCGTTTTAGGCCTAAATGGGTTAAATTTAATAAATATTCTTTGTGTCCCTAAGCACTCGTCTTACTGCCAGTAGCAGCAGAGAGCAGAAGCCAGCAGGCAAGAGTTATTTACATCAACTCCTGGTGTACTTACAGACTTTCCAATCCATCGTTTTACGAGTGCATAATCTATTTGTACTAGTGTAGAAGTTTGGTATCATTTCGGGCATTATTAGTGGGGTAACTTAAGAGATACACAGTTGGATCGCCTGCACTAAGTTATTCAGCTGATAATTATGGTTGGCCACCGTAAATGTAGAGCTACTTTTAAAAAGGCATATCTGCCCTCTTGGCTCACCAAAACGGATGTAAAAGCATATTACAGACATGAAAATCACTCACCTTTCGGTAAAATTCGCCGTTTTGAAACCAAAATAGGTGACCTACGTGAATCGTGTAGATTCGATGAGAAAATGTTTAAGGGGGGAGAGGGTGGGGGCGTGTAAGTACTCGGGCCTGGTGCCTGATTTCTGGCGTATGACTATTTTAGAAAAATAAATAAATTAAAAAGTCCACATGGGATTTTGTTTTGCTGCGCTGGATTCATATTAACCATACGGTCTACGGATTTAACCAATCATCGAACTTCCACCAACCAATGAAACAAGTTCTAGCCAATCAGATGCAAAGTAGGGCGGGTCTTTGCCGAAGTGTGTGTGTGTAGCAGCGGTAAGACGAGGCTTGCTGGTCATTAGATGCTAGTCACTAGGGCTGTCCTCGACTAAAGAAATTCTTAGTCGACTAACACTTATACGATTTCTGTCGACTAATCAATAGAGCTGTTCCGATATCGGTATCGGTTCCGATACTGCCTAAAACGCTGGTATCGGTATCGGGAAGTACTGGAGTTGATGCACCGATCCGATACCACGTAATAAAGCCCTAAAGAAAATCTACGTTAAAGTAGTTTATTTATGTTCTTTTTCCGTTATAACGGACTGTCAAACTGGAGAATAAAAGAAAGTTCTGGGGCATTCATCGTTTGTTTGTTCATGTTTCACAAAGAGTTTAACCTGAGAAATCATATCACATCCATACAGGGATAGTATACAGTAGGGGTGGTACAGTTCATGAAAAAACACCCGAACTGCTCGGTTCTCTAGTCTGGGTTCTCTAGTCTGGGTTCTCTAGTCTGGGTTCTCTAGTCTGGGTTCTCTAGTCTCTGTTCTCTAGTCTCTGTTCTCTAGTCTCTGTTCTCTAGTCTGGGTTCGCTAGTCTGGGTTCGCTAGTCTCTGTTCTCTAGTCTCTGTTCTCTAGTCTCTGTTCTCTAGTCTCTGTTCTCTAGTCTCTGTTCTCTAGTCTGGGTTCTCTAGTCTGGGTTATCTAGTCTGGGTTCTCTAGTCTCTGTTCTCTAGTCTCTGTTCTCTAGTCTCTGTTCTCTAGTCTGGGTTCTCTAGTCTCTGTTCTCTAGTCTCTGTTCTCTAGTCTGGGTTCTCTAGTCTCTGTTCTCTAGTCTCTGTTCTCTAGTCTCTGTTCTCTAGTCTCTGTTCTCTAGTCTGGGTTCTCTAGTCTGGGTTCTCTAGTCTGGGTTTGCTTGTCTCTGTTCTCTAGTCTCTGTTCTCTAGTCTTGGTTCTCTAGTCTTGGTTCTCTAGTCTCTGTTCTCTAGTCTCTGCTCTCTAGTCTCTGCTCTCTAGTCTGGGTTCTCTAGTCTGGGTTCTCTAGTCTCTGTTCTCTAGTCTCTGTTCTCTAGTCTCTGTTCTCTAGTCTTGGTTCTCTAGTCTTGGTTCTCTAGTCTTGGTTCTCTAGTCTTGGTTCTCTAGTCTCTGCTCTCTAGTCTGGATTCTCTAGTCTGGATTCTCTAGTCTGGGTTCTCTAGTCTGGGTTCTCTAGTCTGGGTTCTCTAGTCTGGGTTCTCTAGTCTCGGTTCTCTAGTCTCGGTTCTCTAGTCTGGGTTCTCTAGTCTGGGTTCTCTATCTGTTCTCTAGTCTCTGTTCTCTAGTCTCTGTTCTCTAGTCTCTGTTCTCTAGTCTGGATTCTCTAGTCTGGGTTCTCTAGTCTGGGTTCTCTAGTCTGGGTTCTCTAGTCTGGGTTCTCTAGTCTGGGTTCGCTAGTCTGGGTTCTCTAGTCTCTGTTCTCTAGTCTGGGTTCTCTAGTCTGGGTTCTCTAGTCTGGGTTCGCTAGTCTGGGTTCGCTAGTCTCTGTTCGCTAGTCTCTGTTCGCTAGTCTCTGTTCGATAGTCTGGGTTCTCTAGTCTGGGTTCGCTAGTCTGGGTTCTCTAGTCTCTGTTCGCTAGTCTGGGTTCTCTAGTCTCTGTTCGCTAGTCTGGGTTCTCTAGTCTGGGTTCGCTAGTCTGGGTTCTCTAGTCTCTGTTCGCTAGTCTGGGTTCTCTAGTCTCTGTTCGCTAGTCTGGGTTCGCTAGTCTGG
Source organism: Perca flavescens (assembly GCF_004354835.1). Lineage (NCBI taxonomy): Eukaryota > Metazoa > Chordata > Actinopteri > Perciformes > Percidae > Perca > Perca flavescens. The sequence continues at coordinate 853,297 of NC_041345.1, read as the reverse complement.
GTTCGCTAGTCTCGGTTCGCTAGTCTCGGTTCGCTAGTCTCTGTTCTCTACTCTCGGTGTGTGTGTGTGCGCCTGAGTTTGTCTGTGTGTGTGTCTGTGTGTGTGTGTGTGTGTGTGTGTCTGAGTGTGTGTGTGTGTGTGTCTGTGTGTGTGTGTGTGTGTGTGTGTGTGTGTCTGAGTGTGTGTGTGTGTGTGTCTGTGTGTGTGTGTGTGTGTGTGTGTGTGTGTGTGTGTGTGTG
>NC_041345.1:830558-848058 GCF_004354835.1 Perca flavescens | reverse complement strand
GGCTCAATAATTCATTCACTAAAGAAGAAGAAGTTCATTAAATCATTACACAGGCTCAATACATTCATTCATTCACTAAAAAGAAGAAGAAGTTCATTAAATCATTACACAGGCTCAATACATTCATTCATTCACTAAAGAAGAAGAAGTTCATTAAATCATTACACAGGCTCAATACATTCATTCACTAAAGAAGAAGAAGAAGTTCATTAAATCATTACACAGGCTCAATTCATTCATTCACTAAAGAAGAAGAAGTTCATTAAATCATTACACAGGCTCAATACATTCATACTAGGGCTGCAACAACGAATCGATAAAATCGATAAAATTCGATTACTAAAAAAGTTGGCAACGAATTTCATTATCGATTTGTTGTGTCGCGCAACTATTAGGACTCCTAGTCGTGGAGATAAAAAAAAAAAATTTGAGTTGAGAGCAGAGCGGAGCGAAAGAAAAAGGAGCAGAGCGGGGGTAGAGGAAGTACGGAGAGAGACCGGAGACCCGTGCGTTGTTCTGAAACACTCGGCGGAGCCAGAGAAATCAATACGACCGAGTCATCCGAGGTGTGGGAGCATTTCACACTAAATCAATCAGAAACACGACACGGCATGGCACGGGCGCACCACGGTGATGAGTCGGCACCTAAAACGTAAACCTGTTGGAGTCCTTGATGAGGAGGACGGGAGTTCAACAGCAGGGTAAAGTCACTACACTATCCTCCTTCTGTTCCGGTCTGAAGGGAGGAACGTACCGTCCCTCCAGTAGCTCTTCTGGTGCTGCTGTTTACTCGTTATCCAGCTGACTAGCATGACGAGCTAGCGTTAGCTCGGTAATAACAGTAATAAAGCAGGGGGATAGTTTACAAGACTAAAGACACGGTTTTATTCACTCGCCTTTTTTGGCCCATTAATTCTTCAATCTGTTATGTATAATGTGCTTTGTCCCATATCAGTTATTGTTGACAAATATAATAGTGTGTGGCGTATAAATGAACTTAACTTGCACTTACTACAATGATGGTAATAATTTACACACAACATAAGTGTGTGTGTCTGTCGGTCTGTCTGTATCTGCTATTTGGGTTACTTACCTTTACACAACTATTAACTAAAACAATAAGTATGTATGTATTGAGTTGATGTAAATTAATGCTTTTTTTTTTATCCGATTCATCGATTAATCGAAAAAATAATCGATTATTAAAATAATCGTTAGTTGCAGCCCTAATTCATTCATTAAAGAATAAGAAGTTAATTAAATCATTACACAGGCTCAATACATTCATTCATTAAAGACAGGCCTGTCTTTTTGCAGTGCACACTGCAAGCAATTGTACATTTCTAAGGATCATTTTCTTTAATTTTGTTTGGCCCTGCCCTAATAAAGAAATAATAGATTTCTATAAAACATTGATTATATAAGGGTTGCCTAGATTTTCAGAAGACAAGTCCCAGACATCCCACCTGGCATTTCATAATTGTCGCAGCAGAATTGATTATTGCAAACTGTGTTGATGATGGACATAAACTGTGTTCTTTAGTCCTAAAAATGATAGAAAATAATATAAAAAATGTCAGTTTGGTATTTTGGGAACGCATATTTGAATGATATTGATTAATTGGGCTAAAAACAAACCAAAAAAACAGCCATTTCTCAGCCATTTCCCGGGATTCCCGAAATATGGGCTGTCTATTTCCCGGGATCTGATTCATCTCATTTTCGGGAAAAATATTAAACCCTAGAACCGACGCGTTGTTGTGTGTTGGAAGCGTTTCCAGGCAAAATAGAATAGGAAAAGATGTTTATATGTCATTTAGACACAAATGCATTTTAATAAATGACATCTCGAGGTTTTGATATAAATGTAATTAGAGGTAGACCGATTAATCGGCACCGATAGTTGATTGGTGGAACTATCGTTATCGGCAAAAATCCATACCGTCATTCGTTACCCAGTACACAGAGCTGAGAAGGCTCTGCTGGCCTCATGCGTTACAATAGCTCCTCTAGAGGAGAAATAAAAACCATCACTGATGCCTCGTGTTGTTTATTTTCGACATGTTTTACTGCGCGCTGCACGGAGAGCACATGCTTTTTTTTTTGTGTGTGTTTCAGTTTGAATGCATGTCTTTTATATTTATATATTTATTTCATTTAGCATGTTTTCATGGTTCAATACAGTTTGTTTTTATTTTATAATAAAGTTCAGCACTGTTTTACTTTGGGTGTCATGTTTGTTTTTATCCATTATCAATTCTAAATACTATCGGTCGATTAATCGGTTATCAGCAAATACGGCCCAAACTAGCTATCGGTATCGGTAAAACCCACTATCGGTCGACCTCTAAATGTAATTTAAATACAGTACAGGCCAAACGTTTGGACCCACCTTCTCATTCAATGAGTTTCTTTATTTTCATGACTATTTACATTGTAGATTCTCACTGAAGGCATCAAAACTATGAATGAACACATATGGAATTATGTACTTAACAAAAAAGTGTGAAATAACTGAAAACATGTCTTATATTTTAGATTCTTCAAAGTAGCCACCCTTTGCTTTTTTTGATAACTCTGCAAACCCTTGGTGTTCTCTCAATGAGCCTCATGAGATAGTAGGGTTGGGCATCGAGAAACGATTGGAATCGTTTTGGAGGATTTGGTTTCAAATCCGATCATCACTTTCCAATTTAACATGCGCAAATTTTGCGTTTCCGTAGTGACCAGGTGCTCGTTGTGTTGCAGCCGTGGAGCTCAGTAAGCGGAGCTCTAGTGGGGCTTTATTTTACGTTGAAAAAGCCCCGTCACACTGCAACCCACCTTTTTGAATCAAAATAAAACTTTCCTCTTATTTGTGAAATAAGCACGTGACCCGTTTCAACTCCACCCTCAAAGAATCAGAATCGAGAATCGATGAGAATCGGAATCAGAATCGTTAAAATCCAAACGATGCCCATCCCTATGAGGTAGTCACCTGAAATGGTTTTACCTTCACAGGTGTGCTTTGTCAGGGTTCATTAGTGGAATTATTTCCCTTATTAATAAAAAACCAAAGGGTGGCTACTTTGAAGAATCTAAAATATAAGACATGTTTTCAGTTATTTCACACTTTTTGGTTAAGTACATAATTCCATATGTGTTCATTCATAGTTTTGATGCCTTCAGTGAGAATCTACAATGTAAATAGTCATGAAAATAAAAAGGAAACACATTGAATGAGAAGGTGGGTCCAAACTTTTGGCCTGTACTGTATGTCATCTGTCAATCCAGAAGAAAATATTCTGGAGCCTATTTCACCGTCAGTACTGCTGTTGTCTTTGCTGTAATCAGATCAGAATATATTTATATTTATGGGAAACATCCAGACTGTCTGTGTCCAGACAAGACTAGCAACAGCAGCGCAGCGTCAGACACCTTTCTGGTGCCTAAGTTACATTTGGGGCTTTTTGTCGACCAAGCTGTAAGTGAGAAGACTATACGAGACATGCAATAATACCGATGTTTGACCTTGTTTGATTAAATAAAGCATGTCAATAAAAATGGACATGTCTGGCCCTTAGTGGGATTCTTTTGTTCCCAACTTATCACTGCTAGTTTTACACTTATGTTTGGAATTCATGCTCAATAAACCTCATGCATATTAAAAGAAATTATGAGTTACTTTAGCTAATAATTAAGCTCAGAAGAACGTATGTTGATGCATAATTACGGCCTGTTTCGTGTGTGGAACCATCCATGTTGTTTTTGGGCCAGTTTGATTGAAAGAATCCCATATCTTTGATTATAGATCTTTTGAAAATAAGTCAAATTAGACCCAAGGACAACACAAGGGTTAAAAGCAGTTATGTAATCCTTGTCTCAGTCCAACCGCTGTATAAATGTCCCAGCTTTCTGACCAACCTGTCCTCCTGTCCTCTGTTTAGACCTGGTTCTGCTAGCATGTAACTGGAGCACTATGGGGGACAGCTTTTTTGTCTGTCACCACTTGGCGGCGCTCTATGCATACGGATATGTGCTGGTGAGTCTCTCGCTCTTCAACCTTCAGACCCTCACTGTATAAACTTTAGATTTAGCCATTTAGTAGGGCTGTGCAATTAATGGAAATGTAATCGTGATTGTGATTTTTTTGGCTCCAATTGATCACAAGAAGAGATTAAAAGAGAAACTATTATTTAGCTCATAACGTTTTGCAAGTAAACTGAAAAAATAAAGTTTAAATAGGACAAGTATTGAGGCAAATTTCACAGATGTGTTATTTTTTGTAACGGTTGATTTTATTTAACTTTTTCCATTTGTTTTTTAAGTTCAATAGTTGCAACATCTTTCCAGAAATCAACGAGCAATCGTGTTAACTTATCGTGATTTCAATATTGATCGAAATAATCGTGATTATATTTTTTTTCCATTATCAAGCAGCCCTACCATTTAGAGACACTGGATTATTGTGTGTGTGTGTGTGTGTGTGTGTGTGTGTGTGTGTGTGTGTGTGTGTGTGTGTGTGTGTGTGTGTGTGTGTGTGTCTCTCTGTCTTTGCAGACTCGAGGCGTGCTTCCTTACTTTGCCAACTTTCGCCTCATCTCAGAGTTGTCCACGCCATTTGTGAACCAAAGGTGAGTGACTGATCCCTCCATTCATCAACATATCGGATATTATGGGATTCATACCAGTGTCTTCCTCCTCCTCCTCCTAAAGCACATGGGTCAAACTCATCCTTCTTATTGGTTGAAAACATGTGTGACCTAGTAAATTCAATCAAAACTTTGGCCTTATTTAAAAACCAATCAACTGTTACTCCCCTGCAGCCTCCAGTTATGTGTGTGTCTGTAACTCCCCTGCAGCCTCCAGGTTTTTGTGTGTGTGTGTGTGTGTGTGTGTGTGTGTGTGTGTGTGTGCATTATATCGATGTAGGCTTTATGATGTGTCTTGTTCTGTTAGATGTTGTCATGTTGTTACTGTTGGATTTAAATTGTTGCCTGGCGACTGCAGATAAATACAGTAAATTAACCTGAGGCTAACTCTGGTACAATGCATCAAATAGCAAAATTATATATGCTAACAGTTGTACATGGTCCCTAAAAAAAAAATACAATGAATAACTAAAATAAGACATTTGTGACCTGATAAATTCCCATTTTCAACCTGCGTGGGTGTTCAGAGGCTTTAAAAAAAGTGTGGCCGGGTTGGATCAGTGGGTAGAGCAGGCGCACATTTACTGAGAGGTTCATGCCTCGACTCAGAGGTCCAGGGTTTGACTCCAACCTGTGATGATTTCCTGAATCTCTCTCTCTCTCTCTCTCTCTCTCTCTCTCTCTAAAAAAAAAAAAAGGTAATATATTGCAATATATCGCAGAATATTGCAATATGTTTAAAATCGCAATAATATCGTATCGTGACATAAGTATCGGGATGATATCGTATCGTGAGGCCTCTGGGGATTCCCACCCCTAGTGCAGGACATGCCATAAGTCAGGAGAGGTGTAGTATTTTGCCAGAGGAGGCAAATATGGTCATTTTTCTGCAAAAGAACTGCTAAAGTTTGAAGCTGGTTGGCATACCAACTCAACATTTATTTTGTTGTTACTTGTTAATAGTATAACTATGTGTTAAATTATTGTAGTTGTGTGTTAGGTGACTTAGGTTTACTTATTATATATTTAAGTACTTTAAAACGTTAATATATTGTTAAATTTAAATAATTTTCAATAAAAAAAAAAAAAAAAAAAAAAACTCCATAAAAAGCCTTTCTTTTGTGTCATTTTTCAGTTTTTCAAGAATCGGTTTAAGAATCGGAATCGTTTTAAAAGTACCGGTTCGGAATCGTAAAAGATCCAAACGGTACCCGACCCTGGTTGTACCCTGTGGCTGACAGATCTTCCTCTTCTCCCGGCAGGTGGTTCTTCGAGGCATTAAAGTACCCACGCTCGCACCGGTTGGTGGTGATAAACGGAGTCGCCATGGCCGTGGTGTTCTTCCTGGTGCGCACCGCGGTGATGCCGTCCTACTGGGGAAGTGTCTTCGCCACGTTCGGCACCGCGGACTTTGAGCGGCTGGGCTTGGCCGCCCAGGTGGCCTGGATCAGCTCCTGCATCGCGCTGGATATCCTCAACGTTATCTGGATGTATAAAATCGCCCGCGGCTGCTACAAGGTCCTGAAGGGGAGGGCCGGGGCTCGGAAAGCACCGGCGAAGCAATCGGCCGAGAAGGAGTCTCCGTCGGACGAGAAGCACGCCACCAACCACACGGACTAAAAAACAGAAAGAGACGTAGAGCAAACGGATACGTAGACGCAGACACGCGCAGGTAGGGAGGCTGGACAGCAGCCTCTCTCTGTCGCTGTAGCCTCAGAGTCCCTCCCTCCAAATCCCCGAAATCTCAGCCCCTTGTAGTTGGCTAGCGGATCGAGCTAACCGTCCTCAGGACCCACGAGACAAAGACGCTGCTCTTTGTCTCACTCAGGCCTAGGGTTGGGCATCGTTTGGATATTAACTTCTGATCCCGATTCTTCCTTCTGATTCCGGTTCTCATCGATTCTCGATTCTGATTCTTTGAGGGTGGAGTTGAAACGGGTCACGTGCTTATTTCACAAATAAGAGGAATGTTTTATTTTGATTGAAAAGGTGGGTTGCAGTGTGACGGGGCTTTTTCAACGTAAAATAAAGCCCCGCCGGAGCTCCGCTTACTGAGCTCCATGGCTGCAACACAACAAGCTCCTGGTCACTACGGAAACCCCAAATTTGCACATGTTAAATCTGGAACCCCATAATCAGATTTGAAACCAAACGATTCAAATAAAGAAAAGATTCAGATGGAATCGTAATTTTTGAACCGATTCCAAGTAGGAATCGGTTCTCGATGCCCAGCCCTACTCAAGGCCCCAGCCGGCCTCTGCAGACTCAGTGTTAGCGATTCAGTCGCGGTGACAAAAAGCAGAGCTCACAAGCACACTTTTCAACTCCCATCTCTCCATCGCCTTTCCGTCTCATCTCTCCCCCCTTCCCTCCCCTTCTCTCGTGCTCAACTTCAGCCAAAGCCCGATCCTGTGAAGTGCCTGTGAAAGACAGGAAAAAAGCAATAATTGTGGAGGAAGGCGAGAGTCACCAAGTCCGAGCTTAGCCCCTTCAGACGACCACCATCTCCACATGGCTTCTGCTCCCGAAAAACTCCCAAACTGGAGGCTTCTTCTGGCATCAGTACTCCGTCCGCAGTCGGGGAGACCTGGTCCGCAGAGCACCATACTCTCATGCCAGACCCGTACAGTGTTTGTGAACCTACAGGGCTCTTGTCTTAAACTCATCAGACCTCACAACAAAGAGACAGAAAAGAACACCACAATGCCTCTTCTGCAGTATCACCTGCTGTGGCCTCCTTGGAACAAACAAATGGCTCCTGCCTATATCACCAGCCATGCCCCTTTCAAACTCCGTACACATTGGGATTATATACATATATATGTGTGTGTGTGTGTGTGTGTGTTTAAAAATACAAAACCAAGAGCAGGAGAGAGAAGGAAAGATGCTCTCAGACATCCTGAGCTTCTCACAGGATGATTTCTTTTCGTTTGCCTTTTCATTAACTATTCCGTGTGTTGGCATCACTGAGCAGCAGACCCCAAAACGGTAACTGCACGTTTTTCATGTACGTCACTTTATTACACTTTGTTTTAATAGATCGCACCAACCTTTCCACCGAAAAGCCAATGGTAAAAAAACTTTGCAGATGTGTTTTTTTTTTTACAGTTTTCAGTGACTATCCAGGATGATAATGTGATCACGTTTTGAGTGTTTATTTTAAGTTGTGGAAAAGTCTGCGGGGAATTCAGTGCGCCAGGGCTGCACGATATGTGCAAGACATGCGACAACATTGCCGAATATCACTGAACGGATATGTATAGAGATATTACTCGCGATAAATAAACAGATATTAAAGTGTACTCAATTCTGCTGCTTTCAGGATTCTGCTAAAATACAACAAACTGCTCGTTGAGTTAAAAACTACAGAGGTGTAGTGCTGCCACCTGATGAATAGTATATTGTAATAACAAACATTGTCTTATAACTTGATAATTTGCATGTTGTAATAACGTGAAAATATCTTTGTTATATCAATAAACTTTTCACATAATAAAGTGAGAACTTTTCCAGGCCTGGCAGCACTACGCTGAGAAGGAAATCATTTCCCAAATTCTTTTATTGAACAAAATGAACCTAAACGGCAGCACAAAAAAAAGTGATTTTTAAAGTGCAATTTTCTACTGATGCTCTGTTTCAACGAACACTAACCAGTCCCTCCAGAAAAACGCGATTATGCGATCGCATAATTCAACGCATAATCAGCCAAAGTCTCCATATTTCGTTCCTGTTGCCATGGGAACGTTATGAAGTGATGTAATTACACGACGTGAACATCATCGAAAAGCAGAGTGTTGGGGGGGGGTGTAACTTGACTCCACCAGATGGATCGCTTCCCATTAGCTCGGCATATCCATCTGGGAACTTTCTGTTGGAGAACTTTTGGGAAAGGGGCGAAAATCCTGGTTAGCTGATTGGATAAACCATCGGTCTATCACCACCTATAGTAACCAATCAGATCCACGAAGCGTATGAAAATACAACCACGAGCCAGGCTACCCCTGCTGCTGCTGCAGGCCAAGCATAGCTCGTTAGCTCAGCAAGCTAGCAACATGTCGGTAAAGGAGATTTGCCGTTTGTGTAACGAGAATTTAGGAATAAAAGAATAAAAGACCCCATTTCAGGTTCCTGGACCACTGTCTGAAGATACCGGTTAGCTGATTGGATAAACCATCTGTCTATCACCACCTAAACCCACCTCAAAAGCAACGCTGATTGGTCGGTAGTTTGGCGAGCGGCTCCAAATTTTCTCTATCTCAAGATGCCAGACTAATCTGGGAGGAGAAAACTGGAGCTCGCCGGATCAGGACGGGCTCACTGTTTTTTCTCTTTTTCATCAAACTGCAGTTGTTGCAAGTTCCTGCAATTTAATCGCATAAAATTGCATAAATATCCCGCATGTTCCATCGCATTTTTTAATAAAAACATGCCGCATAATCAAGGATTTTTTCCCCGCAACAATCACAAATAAACTCAGCATTTTTCTGGAAGGACCGGCTAAAGTCTCCGAGTGCCTTTGCTGCAGCCATATCGTGCAGCCCTGCCTCCGCTGCTGTGGCCCTGCTGGGCCCTCAGAGCTGCAGGTCTCATTCATTGTACATCCATTACAACCATCTGCCCCCCACCCCCACCCACTGTCCAGCCTCAGTGCTTTGGTTCTACCCCCCCCCACCACCACCACCACCTTACAGAGACTTACAGAGCCCCGTCCTTTATCACTTAATCAAGTGTTTTTTGGTTCTTTCTACGGTAAAGAGTGATTTTAGCCTTTTAACATGTTATCTGTTGTGATATCGCTGATTCAGAGGTTCTCTCTCTCTCTCTTTTCCTCGGTCTGTCTCTCTCGGTCTGTCTGTCTCTCTCTGTCTCCCTCTCTCTCTCTCTGTCTCTTTCTCGGTCTGTCTCTCTCTCTTTCTGTCTGTCTCTGTCTCTCTCTGTCTCTTTCTCTGTCTGTCTCTCTCTCTTTCTGTCTGTCTCTCTCTCTCTGTCTCTTTCTCGGTCTCTCTCTCTCTTTCTGTCTGTCTCTCTGTCTCTCTCTCTGTCTCTCTCTCTGTCTGTCTCTCTGTCTCTCTCTCTGTCTGTCTCTCTGTCTCCTTCTAAGCGTCTCACCAATCTGTTTACCGTCAGTATCTTTCTAGAGAAACACCTTTTTATACTTTCACTAATCTCCTTTTGTTTTCAGTGACTCTGAGAACTTAATTTTGGAAGACGAGTGGGAAACGCTTACACACACACACACACACACAGACACCCTTGTGGAACTGTGTGTGTGTGTGTGTGTGTGTGTGTGTGTGTGTGTGTCGACTGACATTAGAGCTTCCACTAACTGATTATTTTCATTAATCTGTGGATTATGTTCGGGATGAAATGGATTAGTTGTCCGGTCTCTAAAATGTCAGAAAATAGTGAAAAATGTGGATCAGTGTTTCCCCAAAAAGCCCAAGATAAACATCCTCAAAGATCTTCAGTTTCCTGTCCCAGAGGACAGAAGACACTAGAATATATTCACATTTAAAAAGCTGACACAACACTAGTTTTACTTTTATTTTCCATTAAAATGGACTAAAACCAATTAATGGCGATTAATGTAACAGTTAACTAATCGATTAATCTTTGCAGCTCTAACTGACATGGTGCTCTTTCTTTTGTGCAGAATGTCAGCTGTATGATTGCACGCATTATGGCATTTTTCAGAAGTTTCTGCTAGCTAATTAATTTGGATATATCTGTGAGAAAAGGCTGCCGCTGTGAGCAGCGAAGTGGCGATATCTGCATGTGGTTTTGATTCCTGTATAAACTGTAAATTATCACTACAGAGCATGGTAAGAGTGACTTATTTCTGTGATGCCTTTTAGTGGATAGTCGAGATAGATGATTAATCTAAATATGGATGCATTTAAAAAAAAAGGGGGTCAGTCTTCCAGAACAGTCCGTGTTTCTGCCTCAGGCTGCATCTACAGCGCTACGTTTTGGTTTTTAAGTGTTTGAGTTTTGAGCCAGAAGTGGTCTCGGTGCACCGAGGGTTTTTATCTCCAGTAGAAGAGCTGATCTCAGTTTAAACTAACACGATCTCATCATCCTCATCCTGGTGTACTGGGCATCAACAACTGCTGGTAGTTGGCATGCTAACGTTAGTAGCTTTAAGTCTCAGAGAACGAGACGTTGTGACCGATGAGAGCCAATCAGGATGGAGAAACGTTGGCGTCAGCGTTGCCAAAGGTCTCCGGTTTAGGGGCTTGGACACGCCAGAGCAGGGGGAATGAGATGGGGAAACACCAGAGCAGGGGGAATGAGAGGGGGAAACGTAGCAGAAGATATAGATTTTGAAGCCATAACGTAGAGATGTAAATGTAGCCTCACGATGAGATCATGTGTTTTTGATTCCTTTCTCCTCCCTGCATGTCTGTACAGAATATTAACGTACGTTGCCGAGTTCTCCGAATGCCGGCTGGACATTATTCGGTTTTTACCGACTCGTAAACTCGTCTAGGGTCTTAGTCTATTAGTCGACTAATCTGTAGTTTTGGTCTTAGTCGACTAAGATTTCTTTAGTCCATTAGTCATTTTTTATGCTTATTCATACTTAATTACTTATTTCCAAGAAACTTCTGAGCACATTTATGGTAAACACAAGATTTAAAGTGGTGCTTTTGCAGGATTAATTGTGGAGAAACTCAGTTTAACAGATGGTTAATTAACTACATTTATACTGTGCTTTTCTAGTCTTAACCACCTCTCAAAGCTCACAGCTCTGTCAATTAAATCAACTCATCGATTAGTCGACAAAATCCTATAAGTGTTAGTGGACTAAGGTGTTCTTTAGTCGAGGTCAGCCCTACTCGTGTTGCTGTTCAGTCTGCTGTCGGCAAACACTACCGACTACGTAGCTGATATCGTGGCTCCTGACCGACAGAGATACCACGCCATGTTTCCATGTTGCTTTGTCACAACTACTAGAAATCTACAGGACAGGACGAGCTGTTAGGGCTGCTCGGTTATGGAAAAAAATATAATCCCGATTATTTCGGTCGATATTGAAATCACGATCATTTGACACAATTAACTCATTGACTTCTGGAAAGATGTTGCAATTATTAAACTTAAAAAAACAGTGGAAAAAGTTGCCTTAATACTTTTCCTATTTTAAACTTATTTTTTCATTCAGAACATGAGAGAAAATAAGAGTTTACTTGCAAAACGTAAAGAGCTAAGTAATAGTTTCTCTCGATTATTTTGTATTTGTGATCGTTCGGACCATCCAATCATAATCACGATTTACATTTCGATTAATTGCACAGCCCTACAAGCCGTGCACTTTGGTTTCCTTTTTGTTCAAAAGAGGACTCCACCGATTTAGACTTCACACTCCTGTAACCCTGGCGACTCATGGCTTTATCTTTTTAAAAAAAACAACTAAAAAGGGTCACAATCGTTACAGCAGAACCAGATTTTTTGCCATGTTTCCATCCAAATGTAGTCGATTAAAAACCTGCAAGAAAAGAATGATAGTATGTTACCATCCACTACTGTTGCTACATGAGAATTAGGCCGGTTTCACACTGGCTGCGTGGTGTTTTCTGTGTCTGACTACTGCTGCTGCTGATAGCCTTGTCTGGACACATGGATGTTTCCCACAAACATAAACATATTCTGATCTGATTACAGCAAAGACAACGCTGGCAGTACTGATGGCAAAATAGGCTCCAGAATATTTCCTTCTGGATCGACCGGTGCAATATTAGAAAATCGATAATTTCATTGCATTTATATCAAAACCTCGAGACTTTCAAACATCAACATGTCATTTATTAATATGTATTTGTGTCTAAATGACATATAAACATCTTTTCCTATTCTATTTTGTCTGGAAACACTTCAACACGGTTGCATGTCACCTGAAAACTAGGCGTCAGTCCTATTTCTAGCGCGCACAAGTTTTCTGAGACATGTATGTCTCTCGTAGGCAGTGTGCACGCTCTAACCTGTTACCATGAAACCCCAAATAAACACGGAGACACCACGCAGCCAGCGTGTAACCGGCCTCAGGACTGGTTACATCGAGAGAAACTGCACATTGCCGACAAGATGACGTCGTTTTTAAAGAGCTCCGGTTATAAAACGACTAGAAATGACTAGGAATCTGCAAAGGACGAGCTGTGTTCTTCGGTTCCCTTTCTCATTAAAAGAGGACTCCACCCATAGATGTAAAATATCAATGACTCCACCGATTTAGTGTCACCGGGGACTCAAAATGGATTAAAATCGTAACCGCAGAACTCCCATTTTAATCAGATTTCCGTCCAAATGTAACGGCTCTGTCTGTCGCCACAGAGGACGGGCTACAGCAGTGTGTTAAACTCGAGGCCCGTGGGCTTTAGATCCGGCCCGTATATCAGTTTGGGTTCACAATATATTTTGAACCTCTTAGTTGTGCGCCGAACCAAAAAAACGCAGGAAAGTGTTTTTTAAACTGCAATTACCTGACACTTGGAGCAGAATTTGGCAGATTTGCCGGCTTTAAGACTCCCATAAATTCCCCCAGAAGCCGAGAGTTTTTTAAATTAAAGCTGGGAAACAGGTTGCTGTGAGTCGACTTTTAAAATGTGATCTTTCTTTTGATTGATTTGCTAAATTTTCTGATTTCTAAGGAACTAGTTGCTGCCTTTTTTAGGGCTTTATGTAGACCAAACTGTAAGTGAGAAGACTATATGAGACATGGAATAATACAGTCAACGATATTTGACTTTTTTGAAATGAAAGCATGAAAATAACCTCTCCATGTCTGGCCCTTGGTGGGATTCTCCTTTCCCAGTGTGGCCCCTAGTGAAGTTGAGTTTGACCCTCCTGGACTTACAGCATCTCGTGCCTTCACACAAACGCTGGAAGTGATGCAGCCAGGTTTGGATTTGCATGCCGTTCTGATGTTATATCTCCTCTGTATTCCATATGTATGGTCTGTATATCATTTTATAATCTGCCTGCACAATGATTAATCCGGCCAAGTATTATAATCCAGAACAGGGTCCCTGTCTGTCGGGGAGCCTGTTTAGCGTTGATTTTCCCGACTGCAGGGATTTGGTCTCTCTGTGAATATGGTGGGGAGTGATTTTAGTGGCATTAAGACGAGCTCACAGCATCCGGGCCCAATGCAAAGAATGTTTTTGTTTTGACATTAATGCTTAAAGATAAACCGAACGTTGACGGGAACCTCCTGAACTCTGAGTTGTGAGCTCGGGCTGCAGCTAACGATTATTTTCATCTTCTATTTAATCTGTCGATTTAATTTCTCCATTTATAGAGGAGTTGTTTGGTCTAAAAAAAGCCCAAGATAAACGTCCTCATATGTCTTGTTTTCTCCTTCAGTTTCCTGTCCCAGAGGAGAGAAGACACTAGAACAATATTCACATTTAACATGCTGACATGACACTAGTTTTGCTTTTATTTTCATAAAAATGACTCCAACCGATTTTAATAAATTATCAAAGTATTTTGCTATTAATTTAATCGTTGACAACTAATCGATAGACGAAAAGAAGGACTTTGAATACTTCTGCACAATGATTGGATGATCTACTTGGTGGGATCGAGCCTCGAGCCTCTCTCTGGTAACCTTACCGGGTTAAGATGAGCTCTTTTATGGCGAATGAAAGGCTCGATCCCACCAAGTAGATCATCCAATCAGACAGACACAGAGAGACACAGAGACACAGACAGACCCACAGAGACAGACTTACAACCACACACATATATACACAGACACAGAGACACACACACACACAGACACATAAACACACACAGACACACAGCCTATTTCTCTCTTCGTTTTTTCGGTGAACTATTTTAGTCCAACATGAGATCAGATTCTGATCGAGCCCCCATGACTGTCTGGCTTTGAATTTCTGGAGAAAACAAACCCCATGTGACTCGTTCGTCCAATCAGCTGCCACCACGAGAAAAAAAAAACAACAAAAACACGTACCCTGTGGACACGTGTCCATAGATTAAATAACATGACCATTTCGCGAACTGCCAACAGCTGACAGTGTTTTCTCCTTTTGAATTTGGGAACTTGCCACTCGTGCTTCCTTATCTTCACCGTTTGCAGCGAACGTACCGGAGAGTCCCCGCGTGTACCGTGGAGAGTTTTTGTATTTGTCAGGGAGGGTTTTTCTACAGAATATATTTCAACGTATTTGCGCTGTATCCCAAACTCCGGGGAATGATTGATGGGTTTCTAATGAAGGCTGCTGTTGTATCAGGTTAGAACAACCACATTGCCTTTGTTTATTTTGGGAGGCCAACATTCATTATATAATGGATTTATTTAAATAGGTGTGTGTGTGTGTGGTGTGTGTGTTGTGTGTTTCCTTTTTTATTTTCATGACCATTTACATTGTAGATTCTCACTGAAGGCATCAAAACTATGAATGAACACATATGGAATTATGTACTTAACAAGAAAGTGTGAAATAACTGAAAACATGTCTTATATTTTAGATTCTTCAAAGTAGCCACCCTTTGCTTTTTTTGATAACTCTGCAAACCCTTGGTGTTCTCTCAATGAGCTTCATGAGGTAGTCACCTGAAATGGTTTTACCTTCACAGGTGTGCTTTGTCAGGGTTCATTAGTGGAATTATTTCCCTTATTAATAAAAAAGGAAAGGGTGGCTACTTTGAAGAATCTAAAATATAAGACATGTTTTCAGTTATTTCACACTTTTTGTTAAGTACATAATTCCATATGTGTTCATTCATAGTTTTGATGCCTTCAGTGAGAATCTACAATGTAAATAGTCATGAAAATAAAAAAGGAAACTCATTGAATGAGAAGGTGGGTCCTAACTTTTGGCCTTTTGTGTGTGTGTGTGTGTGTGTGTGTGTGTGTGTGTGTGTGTGTGTGTGTGTGTGTGTGTGTGTGTGTGTGTGTGTGTGTGTGTGTGTGTGTGTGTGTGTGTGTGTGTGTGTGTGTGTGTGTGTGTGTGTGTGTGTGTGTGTGTGTGTGTGACACACACTGTGCTAGTTGAGTCTCTGTTTTGGTCCTATTTGGGGTCTCGTCTGGATGACAGGACCCCTCTTCTTTCTGACCGAGCTGCTTCAGAGTCTGGTCCGATTAAGGAGACCTCCGCACCACTAGGTTCTGGTTTAAAGAGGAATATCTTCAGCTAGGTTTACTCCCCAGGGTCCTCACTGCTGCAGCCTCTCTGAGCCCCTAAAACTTTAACTTTTGGAAACTCTGCTGCCCCCGTTCTGGTTTGAAATCTCCGGGGTTGGTTTGTAGTCTGGATGGACACAAACGGAGACATTTGGAGACGAGGACACACTTCAGTCAGTCTTATCAGTTAGGTAGATCTCAGAGCTTTCAGTTACAGGTCTGTCTGCCTATCTGTCTGTCTGTCTGTCTGATAGGTCAGTCTGTCTTATCAGTTAGGTAGCTTCCAGACCTTTCAGTAACAGTATTTAAAACTGTATTTTAACTTTTATAATCTGCCTGCACAATGATTAATCCGGCCAAGTATTATAATCCAGAACAGGGTCCCTGTCTGTCGGGGAGCCCGACTGCGGGGATTAGGTCTCTCTGTGAATATGGTGGGGAGTGATTTTAGTGGCATTAAGACGAGCTGCGAATGCAAACAATGTTTTTTTATTTATTTTTTTTACATTAGTGCTTAAAGATGAACCGAACGTTGACGGGAACCTCCTGAACTCGGAGCTGTGAACTCGGGCTGCAACTAACGATTAATCGTCGATTTAACTTTTACATCCGGGATTTCAACCACAGAGTAACGTGAGACAATCTGCTTCCTGTTTACACCGGCACGCACACGCCCAGTGTGTGTGTGTCACCGGTCATGTGATATGTGATGTCAGACGGAGATGAGTTCTGCTACTGGAGCTGAAACTCTTGTGTGGACGGAGATCGTTTTTGTCTCAAAACGCAGCTTAGAAATCCAAAAGGTGGCAGCGTGGATGTCTCTCCTCAAACGGTGAACTCTTCCGGTCTGCTGAACATTAGCACACGGTACATTAGGCATTACTCACATTTTTGCCCCCATTTCTGTTCATGAGTATATGATGTCAAGTTTGATCTTAGGTGAAATCAGACAGATTGGATTTAAGTGTCTTGAGGATGCAACATTTGTATAATTATGATTTTTAAGAATGATGACTGGAAAAAAATTGCAGACAAACTGAAAACTAATAACTTGTTTTTGTTTTTTTTTCTTCTTGTGAATGACTCGCCAGTGGGGCGAGTTGTGTAGTTTCTCTGTTTTTATTTTGTCTCTTTAATGCAATGCAACCTGTTTTTGGTTTTTCTGGAGATTTTAATGTGAAGTGGCCCACGCCGGGCGCAGGCCTCTCGGGGGTCCTGGTCTCGGCTTTGGCTCGTGACTGATTGTCGTCGTCTACTATCGACCACCACTAATGATCTGTAATCGTAGTGCTGAAAGCTGAGACTTACTTGAAAGTGTTGCTCTTCAATAAAGTTGAAGACGAGAGAAAGTGGTTTGTTGGCTCTTTTTATTTTGACTTTACAGGTTGTTAACCCTGGTGTCGTCGTGCACTTGTCCTCCTCCCGATCAGAACTGAAAATCAACTCTTTTTCTGACGTTTTTGTGTCTTTCTTTGTGACCCTTTTTGGCATTTATTTCAATGTTTTTGGCCCCTTTTCCTCCTTTTTTACACTTCCTTTCACTACCATGTCACACTAACACCAACTTATTAGTTTTACACTTATTTTTGGAATTCATGGTCAATAAACTTTATTTATTAGCCTGACCAGCCAGCCCCACATCCAGATGTTGGGTCTGGGAACTCCCCATTGTTTCAGGGCTCAATCCGAGGGGGCGGGATAAACTGTTGTCTTTCAA
>NC_041345.1:778058-823058 GCF_004354835.1 Perca flavescens | reverse complement strand
CATCAAGGTGCATCATTATAAAACATACAAGATATATGTAAACATCAAGGTTCATCATTATAAAACATACAATATATATGTAAACATCAAGGTTCATCATTATAAAACATACAAGATATATGTAAACATCAAGGTTCATCATTATAAAACATACAAGATATATGTAAACATCATCAAGGTTCATCATTATAAAACATACAATATATATGTAAACATCATCAAGGTTCATCATTATAAAACATACAATATATATGTAAACATCATCAAGGTTCATCATTATAAAACATACAATATATATGTGAAACTAAACTAAATGATAGCCACTGTCCCAGCTAGGGGTGGGATCGGGCCGAATTTTTCTGTCCGAGCCCGACCCGGCACGACAACGTTAAAATCTCATTTTTTCTCATCCTAATGACACATGTAGGCTCCGTGTGTTTGTGTGGAAAGCTTTTATTAAGCAACTGTAAGGAAGGACTCAGAAATGTCAACAGATGAGGTCATCAGCACAGATGAGGTCATCAGCACAGATGAGGTCATCAGCACAGTGAGCGCGAACACGGGGCAACCAAGGGGGGTAAGCTTCGCTTAATAACTCGAACCTCCTATGGCGCCATTTTGATGCTACCAGGCCATCACCTCCCGTTAGCATCCCATTGACTCCCATTCATTCTGACGTCACTTTGACAGAGAATAACTTTACATCTGAAGCGTTTAAAGACTCTATTTCTCCGTTGTTTATTTCTAAAGAAACACGACAATGTATAAAAGGCTCCATTACCTTGTAGCTCACGTTATGGCTCCGTAGCAGACGCTTTTATAACAATAGGCTAACGATTGGGTCATAACCACGAGACTTACTGTCACACAGTAGAGGAATTACCGTATAGTACAGGAGAAGCTCACAGGCAGTTTGGACTTCCATTAGCTGTTTAGGTTTAATTACTAATGTTAACTAGCATGTTAGTGATCAGTAATTACTAATGTTAACTAGCATGTTAGTGATCAGTAATTACTAATGTTAACTAGCATGTTAGTGATCAGTAATTACTAATGTTAACTAGCATGTTAGTGATCAGTAATTAGCCTGTGTCTATGTTATCTCCTTACATATACCTACACTCTCCGTCTCTGTGAGATTGGGAATGATTGAGATTTCTCTCTCACAGCTACCAGAAGACTTCACACTTTCAGACACGTTGCTCACGTCACATCTACGTCTTCAAGCTCAGTTGGAGGCTGCTCAGTAAAGCAAGAGATCACCGGAAAAGAGCTTCTAATATCCTTCACTGGTCTCCGTCCAGAGACACGGGGTCTGGTGGTCCATTATATATATGTCTATATGTCATTGGGGGTAACAAGCGCACGTTAACACAGGCAAACACAAGAGGCCCAATCGTATAATTGAAATAAAATGAACATATGCCGAGACAACTATGTGGAAATACTTCCACACAGTAGACTTTCCTTCTTTTCGGTGGTTTTAAAATCTCCTGAGGCCAACTTCTTTTTAACATCTTCCATCGTTCAATGCGCTGCAGCGTGCATTCTGCCTGATGTGCACGTGTTTCTGTTATGTTAATATTTTACATTTATTTTAATCACAAAAACGAACATTTGCATCAAGTGAAACAGGCCCATTACATTAATAAGCTGTTTTAAATTGTAAATGTCCAATGCCTCAGGCTACCGCGCTGATGGGACCGTCCAAGCCCGGCCCGAACCCGCCCATCATTTCTAAATATCCGTCCGAAACCCGGCCCAGCCCGTCGGGTACCGTTGGGCTCGGGTCGGGTATCCCAGCCTTAGTCCCAGCAATAAGAGAGCGCTTTTAACGCACCTTTGTTCCTCTGTTATTGAGCCAGGCAGCATGCGGTCGTTGTTTGAAAGTATTATTTAAACACTGATATCCTACCGGTATTATTTAACCACTAATATCCTACCGGTATTATGTAACCACTAATATCCTACCGGTATTATTTAAACACTAATATCCTACCGGTATTATGTAACCACTAATATCCTACCGGTATTATTTAAACACTAATATCCTACCGGTATTATTTAAACACTGATATCCTACCGGTATTATTTAAACACTAATATCCTACCGGTATTATTTAAACACTAATATCCTACCGGTATTATTTAAACATTAATATCCTACCGGTATTATGTAAACACTAATATCCTACCGGTATTATTTAAACACTAATATCCTACCGGTATTATGTAAACACTAATATCCTACCGGTATTATTTAAACACTAATATCCTACCGGTATTATTTAACCACCAATATCCTACCGGTATTATTTAAACACTAATATCCTACCGGTATTATGTAAACACTAATATCCTACCGGTATTATTTAATCATTAATATCCTACCGGTATTATGTAAACACTAATATCCTACCGGTATTATGTAAACACTAATATCCTACCGGTATTATTTAACCACTAATATCCTACCGGTATTATGTAAACACTAATATCCTACCGGTATTATTTAACCACTAATATCCTACCGGTATTATTTAACCACTAATATCCTACCGGTATTATTTAACCACTAATATCCTACCGGTATTATGTAACCACTAATATCCTACCGGTATTATTTAACCACTAATATCCTACCGGTATTATGTAACCACTAATATCCTACCGGTATTATGTAAACACTAATATCCTACCGGTATTATTTAACCACTAATATCCTACCGGTATTATTTAACCACTAATATCCTACCGGTATTATGTAAACACTAATATCCTACCGGTATTATTTAACCACTAATATCCTACCGGTATTATGTAAACACTAATATCCTACCGGTATTATTTAACCACTAATATCCTACCGGTATTATTTAAACACTAATATCCTACCGGTATTATGTAAACACTAATATCCTACCGGTATTATTTAAACACTAATATCCTACCGGTATTATGTAAACACTAATATCCTACCGGTATTATTTAAACACTAATATCCTACCGGTATTATGTAAACACTAATATCCTACCGGTATTATTTAAACACTAATATCCTACCGGTATTATTTAAACACTAATATCCTACCGGTATTATGTAAACACTAATATCCTACCGGTATTATTTAACCACTAATATCCTACCGGTATTATTTAACCACTAATATCCTACCGGTATTATGTAAACACTAATATCCTACCGGTATTATTTAACCACTAATATCCTACCGGTATTATTTAACCACTAATATCCTACTGGTATTATTTAACCACTAATATCCTACCGGTATTATGTAAACACTAATATCCTACCGGTATTATTTAAACACTAATATCCTACCGGTATTATGTAAACACTAATATCCTACCGGTATTATTTAAACACTAATATCCTACCGGTATTATGTAAACACTAATATCCTACCGGTATTATTTAAACACTAATATCCTACCGGTATTATGTAAACACTAATATCCTACCGGTATTATTTAAACACTAATATCCTACCGGTATTATTTAAACACTAATATCCTACCGGTATTATGTAAACACTAATATCCTACCGGTATTATTGTTGTTGGCAATCGGAAGGTTGGAGGTTCAATCCCTGGCCCTGCAGTCCCATGCCGAAGTGTCCTTGGGCCAGGCACTGAACCTAGACTTAATGTAAATGTGTGTGAGTGTGTATCTGATGAGAAGGTGGCACCTTGTACAGCAGCCACAGTGTGTGGGCTAGGGTTAGTTTTCCTGTTCTATGTAAAAGTGCTTTGAGTAGTCCATTTACGTATAGAAATATATCTTTATTATCCTACCAAAACGTTGTATGCGTGTAAATCAGGGAAGATAAAACAATACTGACGGTTTCTTAAATGATATCAAATAAGATATAACAGGATGACTAGGAGTGTGTGGTTAAAAAACTGTGTTTGGTCTCAACTAAAGCTAGGACTTCCAAAAAACCTTCCACACCTGTCTCCAACTTCCCTTTATCAATTATACCACACCCACAGCTACCATGGGGTGGCTAATCTGCCAATCAGTGGCCTAGCTGTCCATCAAAATCAGTGGATCAGATATATACCCAAATTATGGGAAGTTTTAAAAATAATGCCTGTTGTCTTTCAATGTAAATAGATATAAATAAAAACTGCCCTTTTTCTTTTTTGGCTCCTACAACTATATTATGCAAAAAAATAAATACTACGGACTACGAATATGCCTATATTTCTTTTAACAAAACACCCAAAATTCGCTAAAAGTAGAGATTTGATCTTTTGTCATACTTGCGAGGCGCGATATGTGGAATCATCTGTTATTTTTGGGTAATTACAATGAGGTAGTAGTTTCTGATCCAGACATTTAGATAACGGGTCCAACTGAGCCAAAGACAACACAAGGGTTAAGTATATTTATTGGGTTTAGCTTTAAAAGAGTAACGTGGATGGTTCCCTACAACACTCTTCACAAGTAACATACATGATCAGTTCACTAGTTTCACTAAGTTTGGGGGTTTTATTTATTTTATGGCATTTGAAACATTACATAACATTAAAAAAAGTGACAAAATTGTCAAAAAAGTGCAGAAAAACGTCAGGAAAAGGGTTCAAAAAGACAATCAAACACACATGCACACACCGTGTATGTGTGTTTATATACATACACACACAGACATATACACACACAGACATACACAAGAATACACAATGAATTAATGTCTGTAAAAGTCTCCTCTTTCCCTCCAAAACTCTCAGTTTGGTCCTTGCAAGTCACTATATTATGCAAAAAACAATACTACGGACTACAGATATGCCTATTTCAGGAGGAATTCATGCCGAAGACCTTTTCCCAGACGTGCGGAAAGAAAAACACCGGAAAAAATCTACATTCCAGACTTTGCAGAGGCTATAAACGGAGCCGACTTTACAACCTACTAAAAGCCTCGGCCAGAGGTGATCGTCATGACTCTTAAAGCCGTTTGTTAACGAGCAGCAGATTAGTGTTAGCGCCTTCTCAGCCGAGGATGTCACGGGCCCGTCCCAGCCTCTGGCTCGGGGCCAGCAGTGCAGCCTGATGGATTGGTAGTGACAGGGCGCAACTACCCAGTGTCAGAGGGGAATGCAACAACAATTTTGGCGCCACCCCCAACAAAAAACATATAAATAAATAAATAAAAAAGTGTGCCCCCCATTCTGATATGTTTACTACTTCCCCGCTTTCAGACATAGGCTAATTGTTATATTTTCCATCTCTGTCTGCACTATTTTTTCCCCAAAAAGGACACAGTGAATAGGTTGGTCAACAGAACTTCAAACCATACTGGACATTTAGTTTGGTGTGGTCTAACTAATAGAACTCCTACCTGATGCCATCACTGGGCTCATCTCTAGCCATCACCGACCTCATGTCTGTCTCATTCACTATGACATATTGTCAAACAAACATTATGTATTGGTTTTTCCATAATATTAAGAAATGAATCTGTTGGTATCAAGTGGCTCCCCCTACACTTCCACCTAATGTTAGACCTACCTGTTGCCTTCCCCTGTCTTTCCTGATCCACCATCCTCACACCTGAATGAAATGAACTCACTGTTAAATAAAGCAGCCTCAATTCAATTCTTCAATCAGCCTAGTGATGGCATCAGATAAGACAACTATTATTCAGTAAGGTTGTGCTGCTGTTTTTTTGGGATTTTAAAAAGTACAAATATGGAGAGCCACAGAGACCTTTAAATAGAGAGAGAGACAGAGAGAGAGATGTGACCCTGTAATTACAGCTTCCATGTCACCCAACAGATGTAACTATAGGCCTAGCCTGTATGTCTGACAGCTAATGGTAACACAAAATATATTAATGATTACATGGTAAACTAAAGTTATGGCATTAGTTATGTTTTCCAGATTCTTGTCATTTATTGTACATGCTACCTTATATTTTCCAGTTTTCAGCTCAGCAACCTCAATTCTGCATATTATAAGCTAGTTGTAAACATTGACATATATAAAGGTTGTAAACTCCCATTTGGCTGCTACATTCCCAGTGTTAGCAAACGCTAGCTGTCTGTTTACATTCCCAGTGTTAGCTAACACTAGCTAGTCTGTTTACGCTAGCTAGTCTGTTTACATTCCCAGTGTTAGCTAACACTAGCTAGTCTGTTTACGCTAGCTAGTCTGTTTACATTCCCAGTGTTAGCAAACGCTAGCTAATCTGTTTACATTCCCAGTGTTAGCAAACGCTAGCTAGTCTGTTTACATTCCCAGTGTTAGCAAACGCTAGCTAATCTGTTTACATTCCCAGTTTTAGCAAACGCTAGCTAGTCTGTTTACGCTAGCTAGTCTGTTTACATTCCCAGTGTTAGCAAACGCTAGCTAGTCTGTTTACATTCCCAGTGTTAGCAAACGCTAGCTAGTCTGTTTACATTCCCAGTGTTAGCAAACGCTAGCTAATCTGTTTACATTCCCAGTGTTAGCAAACGTTAGCTAATCTGTTTACATTCCCAGTGTTAGCAAACGCTAGCTAGTCTGTTTACGCTAGCTAGTCTGTTTACATTCCCAGTGTTAGCAAACGCTAGCTAATCTGTTTACATTCCCAGTGTTAGCAAACGCTAGCTAGTCTGTTTACATTCCCAGTGTTAGCAAACGCTAGCTAGTCTGTTTACATTCCCAGTGTTAGCAAACGCTAGCTAATCTGTTTACATTCCCAGTGTTAGCAAACGCTAGCTAGTCTGTTTACGCTAGCTAGTCTGTTTACATTCCCAGTGTTAGCAAACGCTAGCTAATCTGTTTACATTCCCAGTGTTAGCAAACGCTAGCTAGTCTGTTTACGCTAGCTAGTCTGTTTACATTCCCAGTGTTAGCAAACGCTAGCTAGTCTGTTTACATTCCCAGTGTTAGCAAACGCTAGCTAATCTGTTTACATTCCCAGTGTTAGCAAACGCTAGCTAGTCTGTTTACGCTTAGCTAGTCTGTTTACATTCCCAGTGTTAGCAAACGCTAGCTAATCTGTTTACATTCCCAGTGTTAGCAAACGCTAGCTAGTCTGTTTACGCTAGCTAGTCTGTTTACATTCCCAGTGTTAGCAAACGCTAGCTAGTCTGTTTACATTCCCAGTGTTAGCAAATGCTAGCTAATCTGTTTACATTCCCAGTGTTAGCAAACGCTAGCTAATCTGTTTACATTCCCAGTGTTAGCAAACGCTAGCTAGTCTGTTTACGCTAGCTAGTCTGTTTACATTCCCAGTGTTAGCAAACGCTAGCTAATCTGTTTACATTCCCAGTGTTAGCAAACGCTAGCTAGTCTGTTTACATTCCCAGTGTTAGCAAACACTAGCTAGTCTGTTTACATTCCCAGTGTTAGCAAACGCTAGCTAGTCTGTTTACATTCCCAGTGTTAGCAAACGCTAGCTAATCTGTTTACATTCCCAGTGTTAGCAAACGCTAGCTAGTCTGTTTACGCTAGCTAGTCTGTTTACATTCCCAGTGTTAGCAAACGCTAGCTAATCTGTTTACATTCCCAGTGTTAGCAAACGCTAGCTAGTCTGTTTACGCTAGCTAGTCTGTTTACATTCCCAGTGTTAGCAAACGCTAGCTAGTCTGTTTACATTCCCAGTGTTAGCAAACGCTAGCTAGTCTGTTTACGCTAGCTAGTCTGTTTACATTCCCAGTGTTAGCAAACGCTAGCTAGTCTGTTTACATTCCCAGTGTTAGCAAAAGCTAGCTAGTCTGTTTTACATTCCCAGTGTTAGCAAACGCTAGCTTGTCTGTTTACATTCCCAGTGTTAGCAAACGCTAGCTAGTCTGTTTAAATTCCCAGTGTTAGCAAAAGCTAGCTAGTCTGTTTTACATTCCCAGTGTTAGCAAACGCTAGCTAGTCTGTTTACATTCCCAGTGTTAGCAAACGCTAGCTAGTCTGTTTACATTCCCATTTTTAGCAAACGCTAGCTAGTCTGTTTACATTCCCAGTGTTAGCAAACGCTAGCTAGTCTGTTTACATTCCCAGTGTTAGCAAACGCTAGCTAGTCTGTTTACATTCCCATTGTTAGCAAACGCTAGCTAGTCTGTTTACATTCCCAGTGTTAGCAAACGCTAGCTAGTCTGTTTACGCTAGCTAGTCTGTTTACATTCCCAGTGTTAGCAAACGCTAGCTAGTCTGTTTACATTCCCAGTGTTAGCAAACGCTAGCTAGTCTGTTTACATTCCCAGTGTTAGCAAACGCTAGCTAATCTGTTTACATTCCCAGTGTTAGCAAACGCTAGCTAGTCTGTTTACACTAGCTAGTCTGTTTACATTCCCAGTGTTAGCTAATGCTAGCGAGTCTGTTAACATGAATATTTACACGCCTCCAAGCACAGACGTCACACTTTAAATCCTACCTGTTGCCTTTCACCATCCACGTATTTAACTGCTGTTGCATCCATTGACATGCTATCTCCTTTTCCCTCTTTCTTCTTTCCCTCTCGTATATATACGACTCGTCAAGTCGTCTGAACTCAGAGGACTCCGAGCTCACTTTCAAAGATGGCTACGTCGTGCATCACACGTAGTAAACATTTGGTTTTCTACAATTTTAAGCACTTTTGTCGTTGTTGTAACCAAATGAAGAAGTGGTACACATAGTGTGGTGGAAGTTTTCCTTGAAGCAGCAGCGTTAGTGATATTCATGATAAAATCAAAACGAATAACGACTGTTTGAGAATTGAACCAGAGTTTGGTCTTTGAGTATTTATTTACATTTGCAAATGGAGAAAACAGTTTCAAAGGTACGCACAACTGAAAATGTCTTTCTAACCTAAAATCTAAACATCAAAACATCATATAGTGAAGACCTCTGTTAAGCCCCCCCTCTAAATGTATCTCTTAGCATGGCCATAGTTGAAGAGAGGACATCATTAACAGTCACACCATTGTCTCACCTTCCCCTCTGCTCTCTGTTCCTAACACTTTTATCTCAGGAGACAGAAACCTACGTAGTTCTCACTGTCGTAAACAGTCATCGGCCTTCTCCTCTTCTATCTAAGCAAAAAGTCAACAATGTGAGGAGCTTCAAGCTAGTAAAACTAGACACGGATGTGGCGTCACACTCGAGCTACTAGTCGCGATTACAAGACAAAAAGAACGCACCATTAGTTGAGGGGTTTTATGGTTGTTACGTTCTCTATTTTTATTTGAATTTGCATTGCATTTGTATTGTGACTTCTTGTGTTGTATTGCATTTTATTGTTAGTGGTCCCCTAATACTGTATCTGAAGTCTCTTTTATATAGACCTTAGTGGTCCTCTAATACTGTATCTGAAGTCTCTTTTATATAGACCTTAGTGGTCCCCTAATACTGTATCTGAAGTCTCTTTTATATAGACCTTAGTGGTCCCCTAATACTGTATCTGAAGTCTCTTTTATATAGACCTTAGTGGTCCCCTAATACTGTATCTGAAGTCTCTTTTATATAGACCTTAGTGGTCCCCTAATACTGTATCTGAAGTCTCTTTTATATAGACCTTAGTGGTCCCTTAATACTGGGCCAAATTCTCTGGGTGAGCAAAGCAGAGAAAGGGGAGGTAACCTTTCCCCTTATGACCTCATAAAGAGAAGATTCCTGATTGGCCCATCTGAGCTTTCATTTTCTCAAAGGCAGACCAGGATACCCAGGGCTCGGTTTACACCTGTCACCATTTCTAGCCACTGGGGGACCATAGGCAGGCTGGGGGAACGCATAATAATGTTAAAAAACCTCATAAAGGGACATTTTCATGCTATGGGACCTCTTAAAATTGGCGATTCCGTCCTAATTATGCTTTTAAACAAAAGTTTGACTCGGGTACATTCACAAAAACACCATGGGTTACATTTTGGCGAGAGTTACGCTTTAAGGTTCATATTATTTGTGTGGCTCATTGCTATAATGTTAGAAACTGTTTGTATCAGACAGAGAAGTAGAATAACACTGTACAGGCCTGTTTTCCTTTTTATTTTCTTGACTATTTACATTGTAGATTCTCACTGAAGGCATCAAAACTATGAATGAACACATATGGAATTATGTACTTAACAAAAAAGTGTGAAATAACTGAAAACATGTCTTATATTTTAGATTCCTCAAAGTAGTCACCCTTTGCTTTTTTATTAATAAGTGAAATAATTCCACTAATGAACCCTGACAAAGCACACCTGTGAAGGTAAAACCATTTCAGGTGACTACCTCATGAAGCTCATTGAGAGAACACCAAGGGTTTGCAGAGTTATCAAAAAAAGCAAAGGGTGGCTACTTTGAAGAATCTAAAATATAAGACATGTTTTCACTTATTTCACACTTTTTTGTTAAGTACATAATTCCATATGTGTTCATTCATAGTTTTGATGCCTTCAGTGAGAATCTACAATGTAAATATTCATGAAAATAAAGAAACACATCGAATGAGAAGGTGTGTCCAAACTTGTCCTACTGTAGACAGGTTTGAGTTGATTGTGGTTTTTCCTACTGTAGACAGGTTTGTCCTACTGTAGACAGGTTTGTCCTACTGTAGACAGGCTGGCGTTATGATGCCATAAACTCAGACACCTCTCAGTAGCGTTGGGTCCTCGAGGACTTCTTCCATAAATAGCCAGGCGGAGTGAGGAGAGGGCTGAGGGGAGAAATGCCCTTCTGAGTTCCTGAAACGGCACTAATCTCCCTCTCGGTCTCCTCCCCTCCTCCTCCCCTTTTCTGTGTTTTCTCTTCCTAAACAGTTTAAGTCCTTGAAACTCTGCATCTGCAATTCGTCAGATTTCATGACTCGTCATTTCTCCGTATCTCCACACGTCTCTATTAGTCACCCAGGACGTCCCACTACTCAACATTACTTTTTGCACTTTACATCCCGCTCCATGTGTACTTGTCTTGATATTATGTCTTATTTGTATAGTTGTATTTTTGTGTATTGTGTTGATATGTGCCTATATGTCAGCTGTGGTCTCTATTGTACAGTATATGTGTCTATATGTCAGCTGTGGTCTCTATTGTACAGTATATGTGTCTATATGTCAGCTGTGGTCTCTATTGTACAGTATATGTGTCTATATGTCAGCTGTGGTCTCTATTGTACAGTTTATGTGTCTATATGTCTGCTGTTGTCCCTATTGTACAGTTTATGTGTCTATATGTCTGCTGTTGTCTCTATTGTACAGTATATGTGTCTATATGTCTGCTGTTGTCTCTATTGTACAGTTTATGTGTCTATATGTCTGCTGTTGTCTCTATTGTACAGTATATGTGTCTATATATTACTATTTGTCTACTGTATGTTTACTATTACATGTCTATTTGTTGAATGCATAGATAGTTAACACCTACCAAAGTCTAATTCTGTGTGTATTTAAGTATACCTGGCCAATAAATCTTATTCTGACTCTGATGTAGCTCTGTACTCTTACATACTTTCACTAAAATGTGCCATGTGTACACTATAGAAACAACAACTGTAAAATCATAGATTAAGGTAGTCTATATATCCACGATGCTCCACTTGCAGGATTGCTCCGTTGCCGCTGGAAATTTCACCAGAAAAATTTCTTTTAGGCTGGATGTGTGTCCCCTTCCTGTGTCTCTGTGTGGGGTTCTAACCTCCGGCTGATTTGTGAGGACTATGGTTAACTGCTCCTCAGATCTCTGCAGGGTAAATCCAGACAGCTAGCTAGACTATCTGTCCAATCTCAGTTTTCTGTTCCACGACTAAAACTACTTTTGAACATACACATGTTCACATGTCCACATGTTTTGTCCACAAAACCAGTTCCTCCCTGAGACTATTTAGCAGAGGCACCGTGGCTCCGTCTGGAGCTTAGCCCCGCCCACGATGATTCTGATTGGTTTACAGAAATGCCAATAAACCAGAGCACGTTGTTCTCCCATCCAGGTATGCTGTGTGGAGTAGACACTCATGCTGAAAACTTCACTCCCCGAGACGCAAGAAGAAAGCAAATGTATATATTTTTACTAAGGAAAATGACAAAAATAGTAACGCACAGTGAAGTAATTTTAATCTGATTACTGGTTTGGAAATAGTAACGTGTTAGATTACTCGTTACTGAAAAAAGTGCTCAGATTACTGGCATCACTGGTTACAGCGTACGTGACGCAGAACGTGACATACTTTAGCTCCGTTTGGTCCCTAAACCTCGCTGTTTACTTATATTTTCAAACGTAAAGATGAGTCCCAATTGCTAACCTGACTCCACCAGATGCATCGCCTCGCATTTGCTCGGCATATCCATCTGGGATCCGTTGGAGACCTTTTAGCTGGTTAGCTGATTGGATAAACCATCTGTCTATCTATCACCTATAGTTGGTGATAGACGGGCCGAATCAACCAATCAGATCAACGAAGCGTATGAAGATACAACCACGAGCCAGGCTACCCCTGCTGCTGCAGGCAAAGCATAGCTCGTTAGCTCAGCAAGCTAGCAACATGTCGGTAAAGGAGATTTGCTGTTTGTGTAACGAGAATTCAGGAATAAAAGTATGTATGCAGCTCGAACAGCATTTTTTCGGGGGGGCAGGGCAGTCTTCTCTATGTCTCTCCAGAGATGTTCATCCACTGACGTAGCTCATCACTCTGACATACTTTCACTAAATGTGCCATGTTTGTAATATACGTTTCCCATTAGAAATAAGAATTTTGTAAATCATTAAGCGGTTGAACTGCTCCTTTGTTTGGACTGTTACGATCTCGCCATCCGAAAAAACGTGCTCTCATAAAACACCAACAGCTGTTTAAAGTAACTGTAATAGTACGAAGCACATTAGCGCAGACTTTCTCCTTACTGCAGTTGATAAAACTGTGACACATTCACTGTCCTGTCTCGGAATGAGGTCTCTTTACTCATGAGCTCCATGTGAGACTCTGTAAAACTACCCAGAAGCCTCAGTGTCTGATTAATTCGGAGCCAATGTAAACTGTGAAGCCCACCAAGCAGTAAATAATGTGACTGCAGTCTCTTATTTTAACTGTGAGGGATTCCTCTTTCACAAGCCATTACATCTCCGTCCCTCTCGCAGTCGGCTCAGGCCCTTCCCAGCTCCCATCATGCCCAAATAAAGTGTCCAAATTCCTTGTGTGTGCTTCTTCTTCTCGCTGTGAAATGTTTATAAGACCCTCGCTTTGTGTGTGTGTGTGTGTGTGTGTGTGTGTGTGTGTGTGTGTGTGTGTGCCTAAATGAGCATGCCTTGTGCAAATCTTTCTGTGCAGAATTCAATAGTCCAACAGGCTGTTTATGGTGATCTGCTGTGCTTTGATAGCACAGTCTGTAGGCTGTTCTCAGGAGCCATTCATACATAGAGCTATACAAAGTAATGAGCTGTAATTTGTATGTATTCCACATATTTACTAATGAGACTGTCCTCTACTCTCAGAAAACAAGTACAAAACAGTACCTTTAGGTCAAGGTCAGGGTAAACTTTATTATCCCACAAGGGGAAATTCATGTGGTCATTCATTTTGCACTCTTGTCACAACATATTCTCTAAACATGTAGACACCCCAGACAAACCAATAAACATGTATATAACAAAACAGTAACCGTACAATGGGAATGACAATAACAGAAGTCAACAATCACAATACAAAAAATAAACAATACTACAGAAATGACAAAGTTAAAGTGCCAGTGCGGGATCAAAGTACTTGCGATGTGCATGGTCATTATACAGTCTGATCGCTGTAGGCACAAATGATTTATTGTACCTTTCCGTTTTAATTCTCTGTTGTAAAATTCTACCAGTTGACCTATTACTTCTCATGAATTTATGATGAAGAGGGTGAGTGGGGTCATTAAGGATTTGGTCGGTCTTTTTTAGGATAAACTCATTATACAGCTGAGTTGCCGACACCTGGTAAAGTCCTATGACCCCACCGGCCATCTTGATCATACGCTGCAGTCTCCTTTGGTCCTTAACATGCATGTTACCAAACACGCAGATAAGGCCAAAGGACAGAACACTCTGGAGAATACTTTTATAAAACATTACAAGGATGTGTCTGTCTAGTCTAAAAGTGTTTAGTTTCCTAAGGAACAACATCCGCTGGTGCATTTTCTTAGTTTTATTCAATGCACAGTCATTAAAAATTAATTTAGAGTCAATTTCAACTCCCAAATATTTGTAGGTTGAGACTCTCTCTACAAGTTCACCATGATATCATGACTTTAGGTAAACCAGGGGTGTCAAACTCATTGTCACTATCGGCCACACTTAGAAAATGAGAATCACATTGAGGGCCAGACATGTTTAGTTTATTGACGTGCTTTTATTTAATTGAAAGTCAAAAACTGTTGACTGTATTGTTGCATATTGTCTCATACAGCTTTGTCACTTACAGTTTGGTCAACAAAAGTCAGCAAAGACGTTCCTTCGTAGAGTTTTAGCAAATTTCTGAATGTCAAAGTCGGCAAATCTGCCGAATTCTGTTTTGAGTGTCTCGTAATTACAGTTTGAAAACAGTTTGGCCCGATCCCAAAGTGAGCCCTGAGGACTCCCAGACTGAACTGATGTCAGGTGCTAAGTGAGTGAGTGTGTGAGGCCACATGGGCTCAGATCAAGGGGGGTAAGCTTCACTTCAGACCTCGAACCTCCTATGGCGCCATTTTGTTGCTAATTGGCAATCACCTCCCGTTAGCATCCCATTGACTCCCATTCATTCTGACGTCACTTTGACAGAGAATAACTTTACATCTGAAGCGTTTAAAGACTCTATTTCTCCGTTGTTTATTTCTAAAGAAACACGACAATGTATAAAAGGCTCCATTACCTTGTAGCTCACGTTATGGCTCCGTAGCAGACGCTTTTATAACAATAGGCTAACGATTGGGTCATAACCACGAGACTTACTGTCACACAGTAGAGGAATTACCGTATAGTACAGGAGAAGCTCACAGGCAGTTTGGACTTCCATTATCTGTTTAGGTTTAATTACTAATGTTAACTAGCATGTTAGTGATCAATAATTACTAATGTTAACTAGCATGTTAGTGATCAGTAATTACTAATGTTAACTAGCATGTTAGTGATCAGTAATTACTAATGTTAACTAGCATGTTAGTGATCAGTAATTACTAATGTTAACTAGCATGTA
Organism: Perca flavescens; assembly: GCF_004354835.1. Taxonomy (NCBI): domain Eukaryota; kingdom Metazoa; phylum Chordata; class Actinopteri; order Perciformes; family Percidae; genus Perca; species Perca flavescens. The sequence goes on along the minus strand of NC_041345.1, from coordinate 807,954 downwards.
AGTGATCAGTAATTACCTGTGTCTATGTTATCTCCTTACATATACCTACACTCTCCGTCTCTGTAAGATTGGGAATGATTGAGATTTCTCTCTCACAGCTACCAGAAGACTTCACACTTTCAGACAGGTTGATCAGTAACACTCAGCCAGCACCGGGAAAGAGACTTCTGATATCCTCCACTGGTCTCAGACCAGAGGCTCAATCTGCTGGTCCATTCTTATACACTATCTATGGCTCAGATAGGTAGAAATGGGATCGGGACAGCACTTCACCAGATCACACGTTACCTCGGCAACGTTTAATAACAACGATGCTGCTGACACTTGCCGGTTTGGGAATTTAAGTTTGGTGCTTTCCACACGGCCGAGGCCCATCAGAGACGACAACAAGCTCTAGTTTTACCAGCTGGACACCAGGCTGGTCTGTCCCGTGGTTGTGTGGTGGTGCTGTTTACCTTTTGTAATGTCCAGATTTCCCTTTTGGTCTCCGCGGTAACCTTCACAACGCTTTGAACTCTGGGTAATTCCCTTTTGGTGAAGTCTGCATCGATGCAGCCTCACGGAAAGGGCTCGGTAAGTGCGTACTCAAACACTCTCGCCCTTTGAAATCCAGAGTCCGTGAGTCTGTGAGTCCGGACTTTGGGACTTTTTTGAACCATTTCTTTAGGTTTTTGTCGTCTTTTTTGAGGGATTTTTTTCTCCAAAGTTTTTGTCGCTTTTCCTGCCATTTGACATTGTTATCAAAAGGCGAGTTTTTCCCCCAAAATCTTTTCTCAATACCTGCAGACATGTCCCGGGACCTCCCTGGACAGGTGGAGAGCTCAACCCCTCCCGATGTTGAACCCAAAGTTACACCCGTGAGTTGACAACTGATGGATTAATCTTTGCAGCTCTCCATTACTTCTCTTTCACACTCACTCCATCCTCAACATGACATCATGACTTCACGTTAACACACACGCCCACTTTCTAAAGCCACGAGACGTGTTATTGCAAGGCTACGGTTGGGTTTAGGAAACTCGGGCTCTACACCAATCACAACCGTTGAGGAGGGCTCTACACCAATCACAACCATTGAGGAGGGCTCTACACCAATCACAACCGTTGAGGAGGGCTCTACACCAATCACAACCGTTGAGGAGGGCTCTACTCCAATCACAACCGTTGAGGAGGGCTCTACTCCAATCACAACCGTTGAGGAGGGCTCTACACCAATCACAACCGTTGAGGAGGGCTCTACACCCGTAGTTTGTTGAAGGAAAATTTTTTAACTTTTTCGACACTTTTGTCACTTTTTTTTTTCAAATGCTATAAAAGTGAATAAAACATCCAAATTCAATGAAAGTAGTAGACTGATTATTAATTTAACTTGTGGAGTGTGCTGTAGGGAACCATGCACACACACACACACACACACACACACACACACACACACACACACACACACACACACACACAGTCCAACCAATGCCAAACATGCTGTGTCAGTGTACATTAAAAGAGTTGCAAAGATTCATCAATTAGTTGTCATCTACTGTCCCTCCCCCATTACCACCACTGAGGTGCCCTTGAGCAAGGCCCTAAACCCCCAACCGCTCTAGTGGATTAGTGGCCAGCAGGTCAGACTGTGGTGGTACTGGGGGGCGCATTGCGTATTACGGAGCTGATTTCACACACTGAAATATAGAAATGCATGTTAATCCGAACTATATTCAAACTTAATTAACTGTAGAGTTTTGGGAATATGTGCAAAATAAATAAATGTTTCTTTTTACAACAATGTACCTTTGAGGCACCCCAGTGACAAGCTTCTTTCCTTCTTCGGGTCAAATTTGACCCCGTTTATACAAAAAAAATTATATCAGAAAGTATGGCACGTCAAAATAAGCGCCAGAAATGTAAAAAAAAATAATATATATATATATAAACAACAGGATGTTGGGAAAAGCAATAAAAAAGATGGAAAAAAAGCCTCAAAAAGATCGGAAAAAGCACCCAAAACATTGAAAATCTGACAAAAATTTCAGAAAATCTGACAAAAATGTCAGAAAAAGCACCCAGAACATTGGAAATCTGATAATAACTTCAGAAAAACTGACAAAAATGTCAGAAAAAGAAAAACTCGCCTTTTGATAACAATTTCAAATGGCGACTGACAAAAAGAAAAAGCACCCAGAACATTAAAAAACTGACAAAAACTTCAGAAAAACTCACAAAAACTTCAGAAAAACTCGCCTTTTTATAACAATTTCAAATGGCGGAAAAAGCGAAAAAAAGACAAAAAAAAATTGTCAAAAAAACTCCAAAACAGTCAATAAAAACAAGCGACAAAAACCTTTAAAGACAACTTCACAAAGGCGACAAAAACCTTGAAGCAAAAACGTGGAGAAAATGTCGGAAAACGCGACAAAAACGTCCAAAAAAATAAGCAACAAAAACATATTAAGATAACGTGGCTTTAGGAAGTGGGCGTGTATGTTTACGTGAAGTCATGATGTCATGTTGGATTTAAAGTGCCAGTGTGTAGGCGGCATTAAGGTGGAAAAAGTGACACAGATTTCTTTTTATTCTTCATCTTTTTATATATATACACATACAGTACAGGCCCACGTTAGGACCCACCTTCTCATTCAATGTGTTTCCTTTTTATTTTCATGACTATTTACATTGTAGATTCTCACTGAAGGCATCAAAACTATGAATGAACACATATGGAATTATGTACTTAACAAGAAAGTGTGAAATAACTGAAAACATGTCTTATATTTTAGATTCTTCAAAGTAGCCACCCTTTTCTTTTTTTGATAACTCTGCAAACCCTTGGTGTTCTCTCAATGAGCTTCATGAGGTAGTCACCTGAAATGGTTTTACCTTCACAGGTGTGCTTTGTCAGGGTTCATTAGTGGAATTATTTCCCTTATTAATAAAAAAAGCAAAGTCATTTTTTTAAATTGATGAATATTCGGTTTTCTTTCAGACCATTTACATTTATAGATATAAAATATTCCAAATAAAATTCAAAATTCAAAATGAAGACATGGTATTTATCCAAATTATTTCCCATTAAGTATAAAATAATGTCTACACTTTGTAATTTAATCCTAGAGCCACAAAATACATCAAAAAATACACATTACATACACATACCACATCAATCCAGAACAATCTGACATTCAAAACATTTCATTTTAACATCTAATACCCGAGCGGTGACATCACTCCCACCAATGAGGAGGCTGCGTCCGGATTGGACGTCGGCGCCAGCCAATCAGAGAGCACACACATGGGAAGAGTTTAAAACAGATTCAGGAAAGTGTCGGAAAGTTGTCCGAAAGCCTCACGAGCAGGTCCGAGCACGAGGAGGGAGAATCCTTAGAAATAAAAGAGACCGCCGCGGATCTTTTTTGGGGACTTTTGTGTGTGTTTTTCCCGCCACGGACTGAGATCTGTTACCTGTTAGTCCTCCATCTTTAAAGCTCCATCAGCTGTGCTGTGAACACTGACGGCATGTCGACGCATTTCAGGAGCGGACCAGCCTTCGGGCTCTCTGCAGAGGTCAAGAGTAAGGTAGGTCCTGGGACTGCTGGGGTCTCAGGGGTTGTAGTGGGTATAGCCTACTCTACTGTATATTGGCCTATATATATATATATGGGCCAATATATGGGGGTCTGGGTGTCCTCCCCCAGCGAAGTTTTGAGCGTCAGCAACTTCATTTTGGTTGCATTTGGATACGCACCAATTTACGGTGGAAATCCCTTTATGTAGCCTATGCGAAGAAAAAGAACACAGATGACAATTCAAAATATATCAGACCTATAATGTAAAGTATGTTGTTGTGTGTCATTGGGTATTTCTAAGTGGGTATATGGAGATCCTGGAGCTTTCTTAGTGCGTATACTGCGTTTACCTGCGTATTACAGAGACTACACTGCTGGTTCAGGGACTGTTGGTTATTTATTTAGCCCTAATAAGGGACCTCCGGTGGTGCATTCCATACATAGCTTACCGAATGGTCCATTACATCTTTGTTTGGTCTCTAAAATGCCAAAAAATTGTGAATAATGTGGATCAGTGTTTCCCAAAAAGCCCAAGATGACGTCCTCAAATGTCTCGTTTTGTCCCAAACTCAAAATATTCAGTTTCCTGTCCCAGAAGAGAGAAGACACTAGAATATATTCACATTTAAGGAGCTGGAATCAAACAATTATTACCTTTTTGGGGGGCATTTCTGCCTTTTTATTAGAGAAGAAAGCTGAGATACGAAAGGGGGAAAACCATCACAGGTCGGACTCTAATCCTCGACCGTCTGCGTCGAGGAACAAGCCTCTGCACATGTGCGCCTGCTCTACCAACGGAGCTCACCGGCCACAGAGAATATTCACATTTAACAAGCTGGAATCAGCGATTTTTGACCCTTTTTTTTCAGCCTCTTGTTTTTCTTTCTTAATGTTTCAAAATATTCAGTTTCCTGTCCCAGAGGAAAGACGCTAGAACAATGTTCAACATTTAACACGCTGAAACTTTTACTTTCTTTAAATAGAAACCGTAGCTATGTTTCCATCCACACGTTTTTATCTGAATTAAGTGATATCGAATGAAAAATGCCGTCATGGAAACGGTAAAATTCGATTGAATTTCATGAATATCGACTCAAAGGAAATACGTTCGGTCTCATCTGAGTTTCTTAGTCGATATATACGGCTTACACCAGGGGGGTCAAACTCATTCTCACTGGGGGGCCACACTGGAACGAGAGGATCCCACCAAGGGCCAGATATGGAGAGCTTGTTGACGTGCTTTTGTCACTTTTATTAAACATTTTGTAGCTTTTTTTTTTTTTTTTACAAATTTTTGTTTCCGATATTTTTGTGCATTTCTCAGACATTTGTCACCTTTTTGTAAATCTGTTGCTTTTTTCGACATTTTTGTAGACATGAAGCCCTACAAAGCAAATTTGTACGCACTGAATGATGTAAACAGTGAGAGTGATAGATTCCTGAAGTGGAGAGTGTTTTTATGATGTGAGTGAAGTAATGCTTTCATGTATTATTGTGTATATATTTTATGAATTTTTGTAACATCAACCTGTCCAGGGACTGTGGGTGGAAATTAGCATTTTCTGCTATAACCTGGCACATTATATATATATATATATATATATATATATATATATATATATATATATATATATATATATATATACATACATACATACATACATACATACATACATACATACATACTATACACATATACACATACACATACAGAAGTCATCAAAAGAGTTCCTTCTGGGGGAATTTTGGAGTCTCCGAGTCGGCAAATCTGCTAAATTCTGCTTTGAATGTCAGTTTGGCTTTGGTTTGGCGCACAACTAGGAGGGCCAACATGTATTGTGAACCCAAACTGATATACGGGCCGGATCTAAATCTGCAAGGCAGAGTTTGACACATGTGGCTTATGCGATAAACGCTGATGGAAACGAATAAATAATGAATTGCAATTAAGTTTCAGGTCATTTTATGGTCTCAACCCGCCACAAAACAAAGAAGTTGTAGTCCATTTCCGTCCAGTATTTCCTCTCTGTTAGCACACATGACGGGCGTCAACAAAGACAGATGGAAGTGGACGAATGAGGAGACGAGAGACTTTTTGAATTTAATCTACGAGCAACATATAACTGCTATTTTGTACAGGAATAATCTGAGAAATGTGCATCTGCATCATCGTAGCAATGTGTTGATAGCATCGTTTTTTCTTATTATAGCTCAATATGTCACTCAGCTGGCACATCAGCACTATTACAGCTTCATATGTTGCTATCAGTTGTCGTTAAGTTACATAAACAAAAAAAGAGCTTTTCTTTTTTCCCCTCGCCAAAATTCAGCCAAACGTTGGAGCGTTATTTAACCTGACATGGATTCCTAGCTCGTCTAGTTTCATCTGATACCCAAAATCCATTTGTTTTAAACCCAGCCCTGGTATATAAACGGTACTATACTATATAATTAATATATAAACAGTACTATACTATATAATTGGTATATAAACCGTACTATCATATATAATTAGTATAAATCAATCTCAAAGTTGTGTTGATGTTCTTATTACTGTTTATTGTGCAATGACAGAATATTTGGACAACTTCTAATGTAAATGAAGCCAATTTGAGAGCGAGATGCACTAACTTCCTAGCCTGACGTGGTCCTACTCAGATTCTAGTCAGAATGTGAGTCTGAAACCGATCCGTTGGGCTGTGATTATGGGGCGTGTTCCAACCGAACCAGGAGAAAAAAATGCCTCTGCATTCATTGGATAGACCTCCAACCAATCAGAGCAACGGAACTCAACACTGTGTATCGTCTCCATAGCAAACACTCTTTGCACAATGCATTCGTTCTAACCTGGTTCTAACTTCCGACTTTTAGACTTTTTTTAGACCATATAACTCTCTCTCTCTCCACTCTCTCTCTGTCTGTCCACCATATAACACTCTCTCTCTTCAGTCTCTCTCTATGTCTCTCCACCATATAACACTCTCTCTCTTCAGTCTCTCTCTATGTCTCTCCACCATATAACTCTCTCTCTCTTCAGTCTCTCTCTATGTCTCTCCACCATATAACTCTCAATCTCTTCAGTCTCTCTCTATGTCTCTCCACCATATAACACTCTCTCTCTTCAGTCTCTCTCTATGTCTCTCCACCATATAACTCTCTCTCTTCAGTCTCTCTCTATGTCTCTCCACCATATAACTCTCTCTCTCTCTTCAGTCTCTCTCTATGTCTCTCCACCATATAACTCTCTCTCTCTTCAGTCTCTCTCTATGTCTCTCCACCATATAACTCTCTCTCTCTCCAGTCTCTCTCTATGTCTCTCCACCATATAACTCTCTCTCTCTTCAGTCTCTCTCTATGTCTCTCCACCATATAACTCTCTCTCTCTCTTCAGTCTCTCTCTATGTCTCTCCACCATATAACTCTCTCTCTTCAGTCTCTCTCTATGTCTCTCCACCATATAACTCTCTCTCTCCAGTCTCTCTCTATGTCTCTCCACCATATAACACTCTCTCTCTCTTCAGTCTCTCTCTATGTCTCTCCACCATATAACTCTCTCTCTTCAGTCTCTCTCTATGTCTCTCCACCATATAACAATCTCTCTCTCCAGTCTCTCTCTATGTCTCTCCACCATATAACACTCTCTCTCCAGTCTCTCTCTATGTCTCTCCACCATATAACTCTCTCTCTCTTCAGTCTCTCTCTGTCTCTCCACCATATAACACTCTCTCTCTTCAGTCTCTCTCTATGTCTCTCCACCATATAACTCTCTCTCTCTCTTCAGTCTCTCTCTATGTCTCTCCACCATATAACTCTCTCTCTTCAGTCTCTCTCTATGTCTCTCCACCATATAACTCTCTCTCTCTCCAGTCTCTCTCTATGTCTCTCCACCATATAACTCTCTCTCTCTTCAGTCTCTCTCTATATCTGTCCACCATATAACTCTCTCTCTCCAGTCTCTCTCTATGTCTCTCCACCATATAACACTCTCTCTCTTCAGTCTCTCTCTATATCTGTCCACCATATAACGCTCTCTCTCTCCAGTCTCTCTCTATGTCTCTCCACCATATAACACTCTCTCTCTTCAGTCTCTCTCTGTCTCTCCACCATATAACACTCTCTCTCTTCAGTCTCTCTCTATGTCTCTCCACCATATAACACTCTCTCTCTTCAGTCTCTCTCTATGTCTCTCCACCATATAACTCTCTCTCTCTCCAGTCTCTCTCTATGTCTCTCCACCATATAACACTCTCTCTCTTCAGTCTCTCTCTATGTCTCTCCACCATATAACACTCTCTCTCTCCAGTCTCTCTCTGTCTCTCCACCATATAACACTCTCTCTCTTCAGTCTCTCTCTGTCTCTCCACCATATAACACTCTCTCTCTTCAGTCTCTCTCTATGTCTCTCCACCATATAACTCTCTCTCTCTCTTCAGTCTCTCTCTATGTCTCTCCACCATATAACTCTCTCTCTTCAGTCTCTCTCTATGTCTCTCCACCATATAACTCTCTCTCTCTCTTCAGTCTCTCTCTATGTCTCTCCACCATATAACTCTCTCTCTCTCCAGTCTCTCTCTAAGTCTCTCCACCATATAACACTCTCTCTCTTCAGTCTCTCTCTATATCTGTCCACCATATAACGCTCTCTCTCTCCAGTCTCTCTCTATGTCTCTCCACCATATAACACTCTCTCTCTTCAGTCTCTCTCTGTCTCTCCACCATATAACACTCTCTCTCTTCAGTCTCTCTCTATGTCTCTCCACCATATAACTCTCTCTCTCTCTTCAGTCTCTCTCTATGTCTCTCCACCATATAACTCTCTCTTCAGTCTCTCTCTATGTCTCTCCACCATATAACTCTCTCTCTCTTCAGTCTCTCTCTATGTCTCTCCACCATATAACTCTCTCTCTCTTCAGTCTCTCTCTATGTCTCTCCACCATATAACACTCTCTCTCTTCAGTCTCTTTCTATATCTGTCCACCATATAACTCTCTCTCTCTTCAGTCTCTCTCTATGTCTCTCCACCATATAACTCTCTCTCTCTTCAGTCTCTCTCTATGTCTCTCCACCATATAACTCTCTCTCTCTCCAGTCTCTCTCTATCTCTCCACCATATAACTCTCTCTCTCTTCAGTCTCTCTCTATGTCTCTCCACCATATAACTCTCTCTCTCTCCAGTCTCTCTCTATCTCTCCACCATATAACACTCTCTCTCTTCAGTCTCTCTCTATATCTGTCCACCATATAACTCTCTCTCTTCAGTCTCTCTCTATGTCTCTCCACCATATAACTATCTCTCTCTTCAGTCTCTCTCTATATCTGTCCACCATATAACTATCTCTCTCTTCAGTCTCTCTCTATATCTGTCCACCATATAACTCTCTCTCTCTCCAGTCTCTCTCTATGTCTCTCCACCATATAACACTCTCTCTCTTCAGTCTCTCTCTATATCTGTCCACCATATAACACTCTCTCTCTTCAGTCTCTCTCTATGTCTCTCCACCATATAACGCTACTGTACTTTCGGGCAGTTGTTGAGGCTCCTCCGCTGAGGATTTTAAAATGAATGCGCTGTCGATATCTTCGGTAACAGACGCGATGGTGGAATCTACACATCTCAACAAATCCAACCCAAGCGTTCTTTGGTGACGTGATTGATTCTGTTACTGTTGATCATCTTTCCGACAATCTGATTGGTCCGAACAGATCCTGTTCGGGCAATAATTGCTTCTCAACGGAGCGACTCCAGACCGAACTTCCCGACCTCGAATTTTGTGGGCGGGGCTAAGTTCGGCTGGCATCCGGGCTACTAACTTACTATAATAATTAGAAATATGACTCAGGATAATTATAGCAGTGGGTATAATAGAATGACATGATTAACAGTCACATTAAAGGAGAATTTCGGTGGATTTCAACCAATAGCTCTGTTGTTTTTAAATGTGGAGTGCTGTCAGTAGCGAGAAACTAAACCAATGGGTGTTGCCCACACCGTGTTATCCTCCTGCTAGCGTTAGCACCCAGGAGGCTGAAACAGGGCAAGTTTGAAATGTGCTTTTAGCCTCTTAACATGTTGGAGGTTAGAGTTGGGCATCGTTTGGATTTTAACGATTCTGATTCCAATTCAGATTCTTCCTTTAGATTTCGGTTCTTATCGATTCCGATTCTTTGAGGGGTGGAGTTGAAACGGGTCACGTGCTTATTTCACAAATAAGAGGAAAGTTTTATTTTGATTCAAAAGGCGGGTTGCAGTGTGACGGGGCTTTTTCAACCCAAAATAAAGCCCCACTAGAGCACCACTTACTGAGCTCCATGGCTGCAACACAACAAGCACCTGCGGAAACCCAAACTTGCGCATGTTAAATTGGAAAGTGATGATCGGATTTGAAACCAAATCCTCCAAACGATTCCAATAAAGAAACGATTCCGATGGAATCGTAATTTTTTTGAAACGACTCCGATTTAGGAATCGGTTCTCGATGCCCAACCCTATTGGAGATGTCATTCCAAGTGCCTACCCATGTGTAGTGGTTCCTTCTGAGCGAACACCGTGAATCTGACTGCAGTAGATGTGACCGAAATGCATCAAAGTTGTGTTGATTCAGCTCTGTTTAGTTCCTGTGTTGAGATGTCTACAAACTACAACACAGAAAAGAGATCCAAAAATATGTATTAATTTAATGACTAAATAAGCTAGTGTCTCCAAACTTACCTCAATTATAACTTGTCTCCTGCTAGTTGTACTACAGTACTTACTTTTTAAAAAATAAGCATATGCCTATTTATGAAAATATCTTTGTTAGTTTTTCTCGCTACTGATAGCACTCCAAATTTACAAAATAACATGTTGACATCTAGTGTCTTCTCTCCTCTGGGACAGTAAATTGAATATCTTTGAGTTGGGGACCAAACAAGACATTTGAGGACATCATCTTGGGCTTTTTGGGAAACTATGATCCACATTTTTTATTATTTTCTAGACCAAATAGTCTCCCATGTCCAGCTCTATGTCCACAGCGCTGTGGAGGAAGGTCTGGCTACACCACAGATGCATTCTGGTAGCCTAGAAATCTAGACGCACCCTAGTGGCAGCAAATGTAAGTTGCAGCCAGGGTCGTCTTGCTAGCCTGGTGAGCCCGTCCTGATCTGGTGAGCTCCAGTTCTCTGGCATCTTGAGATGGAGAAAATTTGGAGCCGTTCGCCAAATGACCGACCAATCAGCGTTGGTTTTGAGGCGAGTTTAGGTGGTGACCCAACGAGAAGCGACTGTTCAGTCCAAACAACGTGGAGGCTTCCACGGAGGAGATGAGCGTAGCTATCGCAGCGAGTTTTATCTGAATTAGAAAGTAGTCCTTCATTGAAAGAAGAGCTAAAAAAAAAAAAACAGCACTGGAGGCTTTTCTCGGAGGAAAAGAGGTTTCTGCTCTTCGGCAAGAGGTTTGATCTGATTGGTTGATTTGGCCCGTCTATCACCAACTATAGGTGGTGATAGACAGATGGTTCATCCAATCAGCTAACCAGGATTTTCGCCCCTTTCCCAAAAGTTCTCCAACGGAAAGTTCCCAGATGGATATGCCGAGCTAATGGGAAGCGATCCATCTGGTGGAGTCAGGTTACAGTCTAGTTACTCTCTGTTGGTTTGCGAGCTGGAAAAACCAAACTCTGGCCGGGCCAATCGCATCGTGTATAGAGTGGGTGGGCGGGGCTTATGGCTGCTGCTGGTGAACAGAGGTCTTCTGGAAGACTTGGAGTTCAGCTTTTCTTTGAGAAAAGAACAAAGAACGGATCTGAAGTCCTTCTTAAAACAGGAAGAAGTGTGCCGGGTTTCGGTATCCAACCCTAGTCACGACATAGTGTTCGTGGGAAATGTAGGATTAGTTCTACAAGCAGTGTTGCAAGGTGAATCTTATGTTTCCAAGCCTAACCCAAAACCGCCCAAATTTTGGACTTGTTGCATTGTTTCTGCAGCCGGCCGGTTCACACAGATGCAGATTTGATCTCTTTCTCATCACCGGCCAGACTGGCTCGATTTCTGCCAGTTCTCATTAATATTAACAACAAGCTAAGCTGTTTGAATCTGATTGGCTAACAGCTAGCCAATGAGAGCCTGGCTGTCAGCATCCTTTACCCAGCCCAACTGGGCGAGCTCATGAATAGTAATGAGCTCAGGCAGTATGATGTCTTGGTCTGTGATGATTGGTCTGATTTCTCTGCTTATTTCTGTTCAGTGGCTAGAGCTGACAGAGGAGGTAGCAGTTCATGTTCACATTCACCACATAACACAAACACACATATGGACCTAAAAAATGCACGTAAAAACGGTTTTGTATGGTAGGGCACCTTTTTTAAAATAGCTTGTAGTATTTTTCCTCCATGTTTTTCCAACATTTTTGTCACTTTTTGTTCAAAGTTCTTTTATCATTTTTTTTCTTCAAATGCTAGAAAATTGGGCTCCCGGTTAGCTCAGTTGGTAGCGCGCTCACCCATATATAGATGTTAACTTCTTAACTTTTTGATAACTCTGCAAACCCTTGGTGTTCTCTCAATGAGCTTCATGAGGTAGTCACCTGAAATGGTTTTACCTTCACAGGTGTGCTTTGTCAGGGTTCATTAGTGGAATTATTTCCCTTATTAATAAAAAAAGCAAAGGGTGGCTACTTTGAAGAATCTAAAATATAAGACATGTTTTCAGTTATTTCACACTTTTTTGTTAAGTTCATAATTCCATATGTGTTCATTCATAGTTTTGATGCCTTCAGTGAGAATCTACAATGTAAATAGTCATGAAAATAAAAAGGAAACACATTGAATGAGAAGGTGGGTCCAAACTTTTGGCCTGTACTATACATACTGTCTATGCCTGTCCGGTGACAGCAGTGGCTGTGTGCAGTGGTGTGAGTCAGAGCCGCTGAAAGCAGCGTGGTATTGTTCCAACTCTCTCATCATCATCATCATTATCGCCCTGCAGGGATGTAGCCTCTTCCCTGAATAGTGCCGTCTCTCGTCAGAGCTTTAATCTCACACCGAGGTGCCCCACACTCCCTGAAAACACACATTCCTTTCATTACTGCCGTGCAGAGCTCTCAGCCTCCTCAGACTAGGACTGTGCAATCAATCTAAATGTTATCGTGATTATGATTTCGGCTCCCAATGGTCACAAAAACAGAATAATCGAGAAACAATTATTTAGCTCATTAAACGTTAAACTAAAGTCAAAGTTAACTCTTATTTTCTCTTGTGTTCTGAATGAAGAAATAAAGTTTAAATAGTTCAAGTATGAAGGCAAATTTCACAGTTTTATGTAACTTTTTCCACTGTTTTTTTAAGTTGCAACATCTTTCCAGAAGTTAACGAGTAATCGTTATTTCAATATTGACCGAAATAATCGTGATTATTTTTTTTTCCTTAATCGAGCAGCCCTATCTCAGCCTCACCGTGGTAGTTACAGCCCGGTCTCACGGCAGTCCGTGAAATGGTCACATTATTTAAAGGTGCTCTGCCACACAAAATCGTTTTTACTTGTATATTTTTAAATGTGTCAGGTCCATATGTGTGTGTGTGTGTTATGTGGTGAATGTGAAGATGAACTGCTACCTCCTCTGTCAGCTCTAGCCACTGAACAGAAATAAGCAGAGAAATCCGACCAATCACAACAGCTGGTCAGTCTGACATCATGCTGCCTGAGCTCATTACTATTCATGAGCTCGCCCAGTTGGGCTGGGTAAAGGATGCTGACAGCCAGGCTCTCACTGGCTAGCTGTTAGCCAATCAGATTCAAACAGCTTAGCTTGTTGAATATTAATGAGAACTCGCAGAAATGGAGCTGAGACTTCCTGCAGGCTTTCTATACCACGCTAGAATGGCTTGAAACAAGGTAACCATGGTTACAGAGTCCATGGTAGACCTTCAGACATCACCACAAAGTCAGGAAATACATCTGGCAGGGCACCTTTTTTAAAGTATTGATTCGTGAACACAAGCACAAATTTTAATGTAATGTATTTCAATGGGACTACTCGAAAAACAAGTCTGAGATTCCCACACTGTCTATGGAGAGTCCACGTTGCACGGCGTTCAACCCTAATTATGCTAACGTTAAGGTGTGGTGTTATTTCGAGCCTTTTTAGTGGTACTTGTTAGTCGAAAAACGAGTCTGAGATTCCCAGACTGTCTGTGGCGTTCGACTAGTCATGACTGGTCTCCAAGATGGCTCCCGCAAGTAAACATGAACGCGACTTTATAATCTAACTTTTTTTTAATCAACTATCTGTATACTTACAATGTTGTCAATGCTTCGGTTCACATGTGGGGACCCTCATTTTGCTAACGTTAAGGTGTAGTGAGCCTTTTTAGTGGTATTAGAGAACGATTTAATTTGAGTGTCCCCATGCCCCAAATACTAGCATTGTAAGCTAACCAGCGGTCCGCGCTAGCCTCGTCAAAGCTCCAAACTCATTCGATTAGCATGAAAACATGTCCCAGAGAGAGAGAGAGCAGGTACACATCAAGTAATAAACTCCTAGGGTTGTTTTGCGCCAGAATTGTCCTTTTTAACGTACACTTGTTGTCCCGTGTGAGCTGAGGACCTCATCTGTTGATGTTTCTGAATGTCTTCCTACAGCTGCTTCATAAAAGCTTTCACACAAACACACAGACATGGGTCATTAGTATGAGAACAACATGAGATTTTAACTTTCAGGCTCGGACAGAAATATCTTTAAAGTGCCCATTTTATGAAAAAATCACTTTTTCTGGTGATTTGGGGAGTTATTTTGTGTCTCTGGTGCTTCCACACACATACACACTTTGAATAATCCCTCCATGGTGTTCTGAGTGAGATCTGGTTTCTGAATGTGTCCTGCCTTCAGTCTCCTGGTGAGCTGGTCAAAATCGGCTCGGACTGTGACGTCACAGTCCGAAATGAGCTGGCTAACCACGACCGTTAGCTCGTAGCGTTAGCGTAATGATAATGCTAGCATGCTACGTCGTTCTCAATAGCAAAGCACTGCTACAACACACACTAGTTCACCATAATCTCCAAAAGAACTACTTCCATGTGCTCCCTGGTTTAGAAGAAGTCTCCCAGCTGATCCTGCCTTGGAACTGACTGAAGTTGGAGAAACAGCCTTTCTTTTACTGTCTATGGAGCTAGCTGACATGATCTACGATCTGAGCTACTGAGCATGTGCGAGTGCAATCAAAGATAGTACAGAAGAAGAAAAGAGGTCTCACTCTGTAGCTAAAACAGAAACCAGCTGAAAAGAGGATCTGCAGCAGTGAGAGAGAGCTGTGGAGTACAACAAAAATATGGTGTTTTTTGAAAATTAAACCATGTAAACCTATTCTGGTACAACCTTAAAATACAGTTATGAACCTGAAAATGAGCAGAATATGGACTTTAATGCCCATTGGCTTCGGGGCCGGGCTCGTTTAAAAAATCTTGAACCTGCACTTTCATATGTCTCTGTGTAGTTTTACTTATTTAAAGCTAATGTACTTGCTCTTACTACTTGTTGTCTGGAGTTTGAACCTTCACAGTTGAATGCACTTTAATTGTAAGTCGCTTTGGATAAAAGCGTCAGCTAAATGACATGTCATGGTTACCGCTCTGTCGGGTTCGGGTCGGGCTCGGACAGAAAAATGCGGCCCGATCAGCACTCCAGTCACTATAGCTTTGGTCAATGTCTTTGTCGATCACTTCTGCACTTTATTTGAAGTTTGGGGGTTTTAAGCTTTTTTTTCACGACATTTCTTCATCATTTTTATTTCAAATTCTATAAAACTGACTAAAACACCCAAATTCAATGAAAGTAGTGTACTGATCATGTACTTAACTTGTGAAGAGTGTTGTAGGGAACCATCCATGTTATTTATTATTTTTTTGGACAATTTGGTTGAAAGAAACTCACATCTTTTTATATAGAAACTTTTTAAAAATGGGCCAAATTTCACTCGAGGAGAACGGCAGGGGTAGGAACAACGTTAGGTGGAGAAAATGTATGGAGACAGACAGGTACATCAGAGAGCAGCAGAGAGACAGACGGGTACATCAGAGAGCAGCAGAGAGACAGACGGGTACATCAGCTGATCATCATCATCATCTACAGTAACAGCCTTGTAAGGAGTGATCGGGCTCAGGCTCGTGTCCTTTCTGTAAACAGTTTACAATCGCAGTCAAGAATGACCTAACACTGTCCCGGACAAGACACAGGTGCACACGAGACCTTCTGATATTTAGAGAATGTGTGACACCACCAACACCACCACCACCAACAACACCACCAACAACAACAACAACACCAACAACAACAACACCACCAACAACAACACCACCAACACCAACACCACTAACACCAACACCACCAACACCACCAACAACACCACCAACAACACCAAAAACGCCAACACCACCAACACCACCAACAACAACACCAACACCACCAAAAACACCACCAACAACGACACTAATCCCTTGTATGTGTAAAGGAAACGTACTTGGCAATAAAGCTCATTCTGATTCTGGGGATGGTGAGAGGATGCCATTTCTCTCGTGTGTGTGTGTGTGTGTGTGACTATTTACATTGTAGATTCTCACTGAAGGCATCAAAACTATGAATGAACACATATGGAATTATGTACTTAACAAAAAAGTGTGAAATAACTGAAAACATGTCTTATATTTTAGATTCTTCAAAGTAGCCACCCTTTGCTTTTTTTGATAACTCTGCAAACCCTTGGTGTTCTCTCAATGAGCTTCATGAGGTAGTCACCTGAAATGGTTTTACCTTCACAGGTGTGCTTTGTCAGGGTTCATTAGTGGAATTATTTCCCTTATTAATAAAAAAGCAAAGGGTGGCTACTTTGAAGAATCTAAAATATAAGACATGTTTTCAGTTATTTCACACTTTCTTGTTAAGTACATAATTCCATATGTGTTCATTCATAGTTTTGATGCCTTCAGTGAGAATCTACAATGTAAATAGTCATGAAAATAAAAAGGAAACTCATTGAATGAGAAGGTGTGTCCAAACTTTTGGCCTGTACTGTAGGGTGACCAGACACCAGACACTTTGCGCGTGACCAAAGTGTGTTTGTGCACGCACACGCTTTTTAACGTGAACATGTGCCAGCCCAGGACAGACAGACTTCATTATTTTGATCCTAGGCTCCTTGTCTAATAAGTGTTTTTTTCCTGTGAAATTAACAAAATTGCAGTAAAGTTTGAGGTGTTATTTATTCCAATAACAGCAAAGTAATTAAAATGATTTATTGAAAATTTTGAACATTAAACACTTAATTTCCTGCATTCTGGTGAATGTTTATGCACCTATCTCTACCTTTTTCTGAATCAATGTATGCTGCAAATATCTTTATTTAAAGAAAAACATTACAATCCAAATATAAAAAACATAATGGAATATATTGCAGTAAGGCTGTCAGGCATTCTGTATTGCTTTCAACTATTTATTCTCCTTTGGATGGACTTTTCTAATTCTATCTGAGTCAGCACACATGTAGCCTATAGGCATCATTTACTCTTACCTCCTGTTTTGCGTCTTTTGTTGGTTAAGTAACCTCCTTAATGTGCATATGACAATTATTCACCTCAATGATACATTCATTCATTTTAATTTATTAATAAACCCCTGGACTGTAATATTTCAGATGTTTAAGCAAGATTTACTGCTCTTGTCGAAAACTTTGTGCACATTCAAAGTATATAAACACAGTATATCCGTGTTCTCTGTGATTTGGAGGAGTCGTGATATTTTGAGAAAAATAAAGTGATAATAGGCTATTACAAGAATAAAGTCACTAGCTATATTTCAGAAAATAATCTACCTGCACCATAGTCTGTTGTGCATTACGTGATTGCTCTGCTGATCCGGTAGATCTCAGACAGAAACAGAGCCCCGTCTGGGTCTCTGGTCTCTGAATGAGACAAATTGTTTAGCTATGGAAGTGGCTGTACGTTGCTCTACGTCAGAGGTGGAAACCCGAAACTACAGAAATACACGAAGCACAAACGCAACACATCTACCGCAGCATGGCCACAGCTGAGCGCGTCCATGAACCTGAAGCTGCGCTGCATTTTACAGAGAGAGAGGACACTAAGAGACCCACAGGTCTGCTTCAGAGCTCCGTGTGTCTGAGTCTGAACCGTAGACTGGAAACGTCACGTCACGGGAACCCCAAACTAAATCCGTAGTATTGCGCTCCTAAACTTTGTGTTGATGGCATCACTGTATTAGACTGATTTGGCTACGATTCCTCCGAAAACTTCACCCGGCTTTCACAGCTTTCCTCACGGAGAGACGGTTGCTAGGTGATAGCAACAAATACAGCATGGTCGGACCCCGCACGTAGCTGCCCGTTCTATTCGCCTCGGAAGAATAAACTGGACAAAGTTACATTCGGGGCTAAACTCAAAACATTCGGGGCTGAAGACACGGCAAAATCGGCTGACGCCGCTCCTGGTGTGAACCGAGACATTTTAGCGTCCCGACAGGCTTTTGTCGGGACTCGGGACAAGCAATAAAAAATCGGGACTGTCCCGGTCAAACCGGGACGTCTGGTCACCCTACTGTACTGTATACCCAGGGTCTTCTCTCTGTTGTCAGGCCCTACCATGGCCTCCTACCAAAACTGAAAGTGAGAATGTAACGTTCCCTCTCTTACAGCAGGTTTTGCTCTGGGGGCCTCCTCCCAAAAACAGCAGATTGGGGATTGTAGATGTGTGGTTGTAGACGTGTGGTTGTTGACGTGTGGTTGTTGACGTGTGGTTGTAGACGTGTGGTTGTTGACGTGTGGTTGTTGACGTGTGGTTGTTGACGTGTGGTTGTGTGGTTGATTTGTGGTTGTAGATGCGTGGTTGTAGATGCGTGGTTGTAGACGTATGGTTGATTTGTGGTTGTAGATGTGTGGTTGTAGACGTGTGGTTGTAGATGCGTGGTTGTTGACGTGTGGTTGTAGATGTGTGGTTGTAGACGTGTGGTTGTAGACGTATGGTTGATTTGTGGTTGTAGATGCGTGGTTGTAGATGCGTGGTTGTAGATGCGTGGTTGTTGACGTGTGGTTGTTGACGTGTGGTTGTAGACGTGTGGTTGTAGACGTGTGGTTGTAGATGTATGGTGGTCGATGCGTTGTAGATGTGTGGTTGTAGATGTGTGGTTGTTTTGTGGTTGTAGATGTGTGGTTGTTTTGTGGTTGTAGATGTGTGGTTGTAGATGTGGTTGTAGACGTGTGGTTGTAGATGTGGTTGTAGACGTGTGGTTGTTGACGTGTGGTTGTTGACGTATGGTTGTTGTGTGGTTGTAGATGCGTGGTTGTAGATGTGTGGTTGTAGATGTGTGGTGGTCGATGCGTTGTAGATGTGTGGTTGTAGATGTGTGGTTGTTTTGTGGTTGTAGATGTGTGGTTGTAGATGTGGTTGTAGACGTATGGTTGATGTGTGGTTGTAGATGTGTGGTTGTAGACGTGTGGTTGTTGACGTGTTGTTGATGACGTGTGGTTGTTGACGTGTGGTTGTTGACGTGTGGTTGTTAAGGTGCGGTTGTAGATGTGTGGTTGTTGACGTGTGGTTGTAGATGTATGGTTGTAGACGTGTGGTTGATGTGTGGTTGTTTTGTGGTTGTAGATGCGTGAATTGTAGATGCGCGGTTGTAGATGTGTGGTTGTTGTGTGGTTGTAGATGCGTGGTTGTAGACGTGTGGTTGTAGACGTGTGGTTGATGTGTGGTTGTTTTGTGGTTGTAGATGCGTGAATTGTAGATGCGCGGTTGTAGATGTGTGGTTGTTGTGTGGTTGTAGATGCGTGGTTGTAGACGTATGGTAGACGTGTGGTTGTAGATGTGTGGTTGTAGATGTGTGGTTGTAGATGCGTGGTTGTAGATGCGTGGTTGTAGACGTGTGGTTGTAGACGTGTGGTTGTAGATGTGTGGTTGTAGATGTATGGTGGTCGATGCGTTGTAGATGTGTGGTTGTAGATGTGTGGTTGTTTTGTGGTTGTAGATGTGTGGTTGTAGATGTGGTTGTAGACGTATGGTAGACGTGTGGTTGTTTTGTGGTTGTAGACGTGTGGTTGTTTTGTGGTTGTTGACGTGTGGTTGTTGACGTGTGGTTGTTGACGCGTGGTTGTTGAAGCGTGGTTGTAGATGTGTGGTTGTAGATGTGTGGATGTTAAGGTGCGGTTGTAGATGTGTGGTTGTTGACGTGTGGTTGTTGACGTATGGTTGTAGACGTATGGTTGTTGTGTGGTTGTAGATGCGTGGTTGTAGACGTGTGGTTGTAGACGTATGGTTGTTTTGTGGTTGTAGATGTGTGGTTGTTGATGTGTGGTTGTTTTGTGGTTGTAGATGCGTGGTTGTTGATGTGTGGTTTTGATGTGTGGTTGTAGATGTGTGGTAGTAGATGTGTGGTTGTTGATGTATGGTTGTTTTGTGGTTGTAGATGCGTGGTTGTAGATGTGTGGTTGTTGATGTGTGGTTGTAGATGTATGGTTGTTTTGTGGTTGTAGATGTGTGGTTGTAGATGTATGGTGGTCGATGCGTTGTAGATGTGTGGTTGTAGATGTGTGGTTGTTTTGTGGTTGTAGATGTGTGGTTGTAGATGTGGTTGTAGACGTATGGTAGACGTGTGGTTGTTTTGTGGTTGTAGACGTGTGGTTGTTTTGTGGTTGTTGACGTGTGGTTGTTGACGTGTGGTTGTTGACGTGTGGTTGTTGACGCGTGGTTGTTGAAGCGTGGTTGTAGATGTGTGGTTGTAGATGTGTGGTTGTTAAGGTGCGGTTGTAGATGTGTGGTTGTTGACGTGTGGTTGTTGACGTATGGTTGTAGACGTATGGTTGTTGTGTGGTTGTAGATGCGTGGTTGTAGACGTGTGGTTGTAGACGTATGGTTGTTTTGTGGTTGTAGATGTGTGGTTGTTGATGTGTGGTTGTTTTGTGGTTGTAGATGCGTGGTTGTTGATGTGTGGTTTTTGATGTGTGGTTGTAGATGTGTGGTAGTAGATGTGTGGTTGTTGATGTATGGTTGTTTTGTGGTTGTAGATGCGTGGTTGTAGATGTGTGGTTGTTGATGTGTGGTTGTAGATGTATGGTTGTTTTGTGGTTGTAGATGTGTGGTTGTAGATGTGTGGTTGTTGATGTGTGGTTGTAGATGTGTGGTTGTAGATGTATGGTTGTTTTGTGGTTGTAGATGCGTGGTTGTAGATGTGTGGTTGTAGATGTATGGTTGTTTTGTGGTTGTTGATGTGTGGTTGTTGATGTGTGGTTGTTGATGTGTGGTTGTTGATGTGTGGTTGTTTTGTGGTTGTAGATGCGTGGTTGTAGACGTGTGGTTGTAGATGTGTGGTTGTTGACGTGTGGTTGTTGACGTGTGGTTGTTTTGTGGTTGTAGACGTGTGGCTGTAGACGTGTGGCTGTAGACGTGTGGCTGTAGACGCGTGGCTGTAGACGCGTGGCTGTAGACGCGTGGCTGTAGACGCGTGGTTGTAGACGTGTGGCTGTAGACGTGTGGCTGTAGACGCGTGGCTGTAGACGGTGGTGGTTGACGGTGGCTGTTGCGTGGCTGTTGGCGTGGCTGTGGCGTGGCTGTGGCTGTAGACGCGTGGCTGTAGACGCGTGGCTGTAGACGCGTGGCTGTAGACGCTGCGTGGCTGTAGACGCGTGGTTGTAGACGCGTGGTTGTTGCGCTGTGGCTGTAGACGGTGGTTGTAGGCTGGTTGTAGACGCGTGGTTGTAGACGGCGTGGTTGTTGACGTGGCTGCGTGGTTGTAGGCTGTAGGCTGCGTGGTTGTAGACGCGTGGTTGTAGACGCGTGGTTGTTGACGCGTGGCTGTTGACGCGTGGCTGTAGACGCGTGGCTGTAGACGCGTGGTTGTAGACGCGTGGCTGTAGACGCGTGGTTGTTGACGTGTGGCTGTTGACGTGTGGCTGTAGACGCGTGGCTGTAGACGTGTGGTTGTAGACGCGTGGCTGTAGACGCGTGGCTGTAGACGCGTGGTTGTTGACGCGTGGTTGTTGACGCGTGGTTGTAGACGCGTGGTTGTAGACGGCGTGGTTGTAGGCGGCGTGGTTGTAGACGTGGTTGTAGACGCGTGGCTGTAGACGCGGCGTGGTTGTGACGCGTGGCTGGCTGTGGCTGTAGACGCGTGGTTGTAGACGCGTGGTTGTTGACGTGTGGTTGTAGACGCGTGGTTGTAGACGCGTGGTTGTGTGGTTGTAGACGGCGTGGCTGTAGACGGCGTGGTTGTGAGGCGTGGTTGTTGGCGTGGTTGTAGACGCGTGGGCTGTAGACGCGTGGCTGTAGACGCGTGGCTGTAGACGCGTGGTTGTAGACGCGTGGCTGTAGACGTGTGGTTGTAGACGCGTGGTTGTAGGCGTGGTTGTAGGCGCGTGGTTGTTGACGTGGTTGGCTGTTGTGTGGCTGTGGCTGTAGGCGGCGTGGCTGTAGACGCGTGGTTGTAGACGTGTGGTTGTGCGTGTGGCTGTAGACGCGTGGCTGTAGACGCGTGGTTGTAGACGCGTGGTTGTTGACGCGTGGTTGTAGACGTGGCTGTAGACGCGTGGTTGTGACGGCGTGGTTGTAGACGCGTGGTTGTTGACGCTGTAGACGCGTGGTTGTAGACGCGGCGTGGCTGTAGGCGGCGTGGCTGTAGACGCTGTGGTTGTTGACGCGGCGTGGCTGTAGACGCGTGGCTGTTGACGCGTGGCTGTAGACGCGTGGTTGTAGACGCGTGGCTGTAGACGTGTGGTTGTTGACGTATGGTTGTTGCTTCATGTTTATGAATGAAAAAGGTTTCTGGTCAGAAAGCCAGCGGCAACTCTAAGAGCTTCTCTGAGCTCTCAGAGCTGGAATATATGTGGACTGGAGCCAGAGCTGCTCGGTCCTGGCCCGTCTTTATCAGACGAGTGTTTGCCTAAATAGTCAACTCGCTGTAAAAGGGAAGATTCTGGAAAACCTAGAGGTGGGGTGGGGGCTGGGGGTGGGGAGACCTGTGAGCCCGGCCAATGGGAGGGGAGACTGTCAGAGGGGAGGGGAGACCGGTGAGCCCGGCCAATGGGAGGAGACTGTCAGAGGGGGAGGGGGAGACCGGTGAGCCCGGCCAATGGGAGGGGAGACTGTCAGAGGGGGAGGGGGAGACCGGTGAGCCCGGCCAATGGGAGGGGAGACTGTCAGAGGGGGAGGGGGGAGTATTTGGGGGAAAGCTGTTTCTCCCAAGTTTGGTGTGACGGCCTGGAAGCTGCTTTGAAATACGTGTTTGTGTTGGCTGCAGATCTGTGTGTGTGTGTGTGTGTCTGTCTCTGTGTGTGTGTGTGTGTGTGTGTGTGTGTGTCTCTGTCTGTGTGTGTGTGTGTGTGTGTGTGTGTCTCTGTCTGTCTGTGTGTGTGTGTGTGTGTGTGTGTGTGTGTGTGTCTCTGTGTGTGTGTGTGTGTGTGTCTCTGTCTCTGTGTGTGTGTGTGTGTGTGTGTGTCTCTGTGTGTGTGTGTGTGTGTGTGTGTGATTGTCTGTGTCTCTGTGTGTGTGTGTGTGTGTGTGTGTGTGTGTCTGTCTGTGTGTGTGTGTGTGTGTGTGTGTCTCTGTCTGTCTGTGTGTGTGTGTGTGTGTGTGTGTGTGTCTCTGTGTGTGTGTGTGTGTGTGTGTGTGTGTGTGTCTCTGTCTGTGTGTGTGTGTGTGTGTGTGTGTGTCTGTGTGTGTGTGTGTGTGTGTGTGTGTGTGTGTGATTGTCTCTCTGTGTGTGTGTGTGTGTGTGTGTGTGTGTCTGGATGATTTGTGTGTGTGTCTGTCTGTGTGTGTGTGTGTGTGTGTGTGTGTGTGTGTGTGTGTGTATGGATGATTGTGTGTGTGTGTCTGTGTGTGTGTGTGTGTGTGTGTGTCTGGATGATTGTGTGTGTGTGTCTGTCTCTGTGTGTGTGTGTGTGTGTGTGTGTGTGTGTGTATGGATGATCGTGTGTGTGATTGGATGATTGTGTGTGTGTGTGTCTGTCTCTGTGTGTCTGTCTCTGTGTGTGATTGTGTGCGTGTGTGTGTGTCTGGATGATTGTGTGTGATTGTCTGTCTCTGTGTGATTGTGTGTGTCTGTCTCTGTGTGTGTGTGTGTGTGTGTATGGATGATCGTGTGTGTGTGTGAGATTGTGTGTGTGTGTGATTGTCTGTGTGTGTGTGTGTGTGACTGGATGATTGTGTGTGTGTGTCTGTCTCTGTGTGTGATTGTGTGCGTGTGTGTCTGGATGATTGTGTGTGTGTGATTGTCTGTCTCTGTGTGATTGTGTGTGTGTGTGTGTGTGTGTGTGTGTGTGTGTGTGTGTGTGTGTGTGTGTGCGCTGCTGTGTGTGTAACAAGCAAAGTGTTTTCGTGCTGTGCACGAGCCTAGGAGCATTTGACTATTGCTCTGTTAAAATAACAATGAAATGCTGCGTTACTGACTTTAGACCAGTAGTGTGTCTCAAATCGCGCACTTCTCGTAGTGCGCTAAGGGAAGTGCACTTCGTACACTATGTACTTACTTGCATAGTGCGTAAAATTTGACGGGGGAGTGTTGTCTCAAATCGCGCACTGCACTTAGGTACTTACCGACAGACTCTAGCCAGGATGTCCTGATACTGTAGCCGATCAGACAAGGTACTCACAGCAAGTAACCTCTCAAAACCAATGATGATAATTGGGGTTGTGTTTATTAATAAAGCCTCAGTCTTCAAATAAAAACTAAAAATGTACAATGCCATTACATCTGCATTGAAAATAAAACACAAATAATGAAATGTCCCTGGTTACAGAAACTCCAAATTACACAAACTTGTAATTATAAAACAGTACAGAGTATTACTGACCACACCTTCAGAGATAAAGTAGGCTACTTGCTGTCCCTGAACATGGGGGATTAGATTTATTGTAGGCCTATACCAAAATTACACTGAGAGTGTTAGTTACTATATACTATAACTATTCAAATATAAATGTATATAACGTTTAATATTTTCTCAATGTCATATTACACTTTTGATCAATGTTGTCTGTGAAGCTTTCACAAACAACCCCCAGGTCTTTGCCAGTTCCACAATAGTAAACACAGATATGAAAGACCAGGAAAAACTGCACTCTGATGGAAGACAGACACAAAGTGCAAGCTAGGATTTTAAGGTTAAACTTTTGGTTAGATTTGGTGAATAATTTCGCCCCCTTCCCTGTTTGTGGTGCCAATGCATTCCTGATGTTTTCCTGTTTAATTTAATACCATAGTCTTCATCCTAGCAGCAAAATTGAGCTCACTACAACCTCTCATCTACAGCCAAGTTATAACGCGTTTATAAATGCGTTTATTATGTAGTTAATAATTTCTGTTAGTAGCATATAAGTGATTGTATAGCGCCCCCTGCTGTTGGCTGTTAATATCGCTTTAATAGACCTTTTTTTTTGTGGACTTTTCCAGAACGCACAGATTGTCAGTCCGTCCCTGCCTGTTGTCACCACACATTTCTGCCTTGTTCATGAAAATTAATGTGATTGTTTTTATTGTTGCTTGTTTTTGCCCTTTGTTTTATTCAATTTCAATTCAATTTTATTTATAGTATCAAATCATAACAAGAGTTATCTCGAGACACTTTACAGATAGAGTAGGTCTAGACCACACTCTATAATTTACAAAGCCCCAACAATTCCAACAATTACAGTAATTCCCTCAAGAGCAAGCAGTGCGACAGTGGCGAGGAAAAACTCCCTCTTGGGAAGAAACCTCGGACAGACCCAGGCTCTTGGTAGGCGGTGTCTGACGGGCCGGTTGGGGGTGTGATGAACAGTGGCGATAATAGTCACATTAATAATGGAACAGTGACTGGATTTTATGCAACCGGAAACATCCAGGTATGATGATATTTATACTTTTGTAAAAAAATAAAATAAATAAATAACCCAAAATGGCCATTTTGAGTTATTTAGCAAAATTGGAGCAGTTTAAATGGTGTCCAACTGACATATAACGTTAACATAGAAAATAGTCATATTATATGTTTATATAAAGGGTGTTTATTAGCAATAGCTGTTAATTACAGTGAAAATACAAGAGTCAAAAGCAGAGGCAACACAATAGACATTTAAATAGATCCTATTGTTCTATTCATTGCTGGCCCTGTGTTTTGATGGGGAAAGTGATCTGAGGGGGGACTTCAGACTCTACAGCAGGATCCTTTAACGGTACATCCTCGGTACGGCGTGGGATCCGTCATCGAGGTCCTCGTCTTCCTCTTCTGGCTCGCCAGCGGTACATCTGATCGTGGTTTAGCCAGAGCCTTTAATTGTATATTTACCAGATCACACATCTAACGCTAAAATCGTCTGCAGTGAGGACGATAGTTTAAAAACAACAACCGTATACCACAACACATGTAACGTTAGCTAGGTTATCACTGATTGGCCAGAGGTTAAACCAAAGAGCATAGCTAGAAGTACCGGTAACTTCGCCGCTGTTAGCTAGCTAAGGTTAGCTAAAGCTAGCTTAATGGCACCTCCAAATTACGATGCAAATAAACGTTATAATTCGCGGTAAAAAAATCATCACTGACTGCAAAATTAACCACACATCCATAAACAGGTTGCGTATATGTTAAACAAGTATAGCAAAAAGACTAATGTTGAACTTACATTTGGGTCTCGCTGTCGCGTATTCGGCCGCCATTATCGAAAGTTTTTCACCTTTTGTTAGCTCCGCCCCTTCCGCTACGTAGCCAAGATGGCGACAGTTGAGTGTGGAAAGTGTCCATCGATCCACACTCAACTTTTTCACCGTTATGAGTGCACCATCCGGGTACTTGTAGTCACTGCATTGACCACACATCGACCAGTCACATTCTGAGTGTACTCAAATAGTTAGTATAAGTACAGAAGTGCGCGATTTGAGACACACCACAGGTTTTTGTTGGTCAATGGTGTGATCACTTCCTGCTGCCTCGAGATGGCAATACGTCCAGAATGCACCTGAACACACCTCCCTGTAAGACCAGCACGCCCAGAATGCACCTGAACACACCTCCCTGTTAGACCAGCACGCCCAGAATGCACCTGAACACACCTCCCTGTAAGACCAGCATGTCCTGAATGCACCTGAACACACCTCCCTGTAAGACCAGCACGCCCAGAATGCACCTGAACACACCTCCCTGTAAGACCAGCACGCCCAGAATGCACCTGAACACACCTCCCTGTAAGACCAGCACGCCCAGAATGCACCTGAACACCCCTCCCTGTAAGACCAGCATGTCCTGAATGCACCTGAACACACCTCCCTGTAAGACCAGCACGCCCAGAATGCACCTGAACACACCTCCCTGTTAGACCAGCACGCCCAGAATGCACCTGAACACACCTCCCTGTAAGACCATCATGTCCTGAATGCACCTGAACACACCTCCCTGTAAGACCAGCACACCCAGAATGCACCTGAACACACCTCCCTGTAAGACCAGCACACCCAGAATGCAGATAATATCAATACATGTTTACACTTTAAACTACTTGCAAAAATCAGTGGTCTGCAACATTAAAAGCTGCCAGTTTACAGCACTGAAAAAACAAAAAGGCCAAAACAAGGCCAAACAAAAAGCGTCTGCATCATAACTCTTCTTCTCTTCTGTGCTTCTGTCAGCTTTGTTTGGCGCAGCTCCGTGCTGCCTTCATGGAAACGGGACGTCAGAGCATCATCTTAAATGAGTTCTGTAGCCTGTACTTCAGCGTGAAGCTGCGTTCAGATAAAAAAATAAAAAAGCAATCCCCGCAGTGTGGTGTGAAGTCCTGTTGTATCTTGTAGCACAAGTAGACTTTATATTTCACAGTAGCCTAACAGTTTTTTGTCAGATCGTTTATAGAACCCAACGTTTCCTACTGCACCTGAAGGCAGCTTCATTTCACGGAGAAAGGGAGAAAGAAAAGAGACGAGCGAGAGATATCGACTGTGCTTTGTTGTTTGGCAATCAGTCAGCTGTTCAGAGCTTGTGTTTGGGGTTTTAAACCAAGGGGGGGGTAAGCTTTGGATCAGAACTCGAACCTCCTATGGCGCCATTTTGTTGCTACAAAGGTATCACCTCCCGTTAACTCCCATTCATTTTCGACGTCACTTTGACAGAGAATAACTTTACATCTGAAGCGTTTAAAGACTCTATTTCTCCGTTGTTTATTTCTAAAGTAACACGACAATGTATAAAAGGCTCCATTACCTTGTAGCTCACGTTATGGCTCCGTAGCAGACGCTTTTATAACAATAGGCTAACGATTGGGTCATAACCACGAGACTTACTGTCACACAGTAGAGGAATTACCGTATAGTACAGGAGAAGCTCACAGGCAGTTTGGACTTCCATTATCTGTTTAGGTTTAATTACTAATGTTAACTAGCATGTTAGTGATCAATAATTACTAATGTTAACTAGCATGTTAGTGATCAGTAATTACTAATGTTAACTAGCATGTTAGTTATCAGTAATTACTAATGTTAACTAGCATGTTAGTGATCAGTAATTACTAATGTTAACTAGCATGTTAGTGATCAGTAATTACTAATGTTAACTAGCTTGTTAGTGATCAGTAATTACTAATGTTAACTAGCATGTTAGTGATCAGTAATTACTAATGCTAACTAGCATGTTAGTGATCAGTAATTACTAATGCTAACTAGTATGTTAGTGATCAGTAATTACTAATGTTAACTAGCATGTTAGTGATCAGTAATTACTAATGTTAACTAGCATGTTAGTGATCAGTAATTACTAATGTTAACTAGCATGTTAGTGATCAGGAATTACTAATGTTAACTAGCATGTTAGTGATCAGGAATTACTAATGTTAACTAGCATGTTAGTGATCAGTAATTACCTGTGTCTATGTTATCTCCTTACATATACCTACACTCTCCGTCTCTGTAAGATTGGGAATGATTGAGATTTCTCTCTCACAGCTACCAGAAGACTTCACACTTTCAGACACGTTGCTCACGTCACATCTACGTCTTCAAGCTCAGTTGGAGGCTGTTCAGTAACACTCAGCCAGCACCGGGAAACAGACTTCTGATATCCTCCACTGGTCTCAGACCAGAGACACGGGGTCTGCTGGTCCAGTTTATATATACTGTCTATGGTTTTAAAACTTTCTAGTGGAAGCGATAGATGCAGTGATGTCAGTGTTTATTGTACGGGACTCTCACACCTCCACAAAACGCAGCGCTATGTGCGTTTCTCCAAATGTTTTTTTTCTGCTATTTACTCACAAGACAGCCGATGGTAAACCTCTTCTAAGCAATAAAAAAAACACTCGGCGGAGCTGTGGCAATGCCGCCAGGTAGCATCAGTGGAGGTCTTTGCTCCATTCTCAGATACATTCCACAGACTGGTCCTCCAAATCATTATTGCTCTCAATACAAGGTTTTTAAAAATAATTAGTGAGTGCAAGTTGTTTAGCCATACTAAAGCAAAATCAAGCTATGACACTTCTAGCTAGTGAACATTACTGTTGTTCGCGCCCGATTTGCAATAGTGCTACATTGATGTTGCATTGACCAATGAAAACCGGTGCATACATCCTACTGTAATAGATGTGCCCGGCAAGTGAGCTTGTCAGGCGTAGCAACAGTAACTAGGGAGGGCGGGGCTTAGCAAACATAGCGAAGGATCGGGCGGGACCTTCTTATATACTGTCTCTGGGTGGGACAGCTCTTCTGTCAATGTGGAATGAAAACACACAAACACACTAAACTTTGAATTTCTGATTGGGCAGGCCAGCTCTGCGCCTGCTGGGCCGGTCTTAAAGTGCTCATTTTCAGGTTCATAACTGTATTTTAAGGTTGTACCAGAATAGGTTTACATGGTTTAATTTTCAAAAAACACCATATTTTTGTTGTACTGCACAGCTCTCTCTCACTGCTGCAGATCCTCTTTTCCTGGTTTCTGTTTTAGCTACAGAGTGAGACCTCTTTTCTTCTTCTTCTTCTGTACTATCTTTGATTGCACATGCTCAGTAGCTCAGATGTAGCTCATGTCAGCTAGCTAACTCTAGAGACTGTAAAAGAAAGGCTGTTTCTCCAACTTTGGTCACTAACAAAGCAGGATCAGCTGGGAGACTTCTTCTAAACCAGGGAGCACATGGAAGTAGTTCTTTTGGAGATTATGGTGAACTAGTGTGTGTTGTAGCAGTGCTTTTCCATTGAGAACGAGGTAGCATGCTAGCGCTAGCATGCTAATGCTAGCGCTAGCATGCTAATGCTAGCCAGCTCATTTCAGACTGTGACGTCACAGTCCGAGCCGATTTTGATCAGCTCACCCGGAGACTGAAGGCAGGACACATTCAGACACCGGATCTCACT